>NC_138054.1:18318222-18539989 GCF_964194185.1 Rhinolophus hipposideros | reverse complement strand
CCGAATCTCTAGAAGAGTTGGTCAGGAAATTGGGAAAATCGACTCCTTGAACCCAGTAATAACCACAATGGGAAATAAACGTACTGCTCACAATGTATCTCTCAGACAATTTTCCTATTTATCGGTAGGCTTTCCGGATGGGAATTCCCACCCATTCTTGGGAATTCTTTTTGCTTTTCCGTTCCCAAATCCCAAGAAATGTTGGTTGGGAAATCGGGAAAATCGGCTCCCAGATGGTTGGTAGTATCAGACGTCACTTTGTGGAAACGATTCATCGTGAAGAACAGAGAACAGTTTATATCTCAGGACTCGGGAATGGGAAAGTGAAAAAAATTCTTGAGAACGGGTGGGAATTCCCCCCTGGAAACCCTAATCTTTAATAATCTGTCCAAACCAACCTTATCTATGTGTCCAAGATTCATGCTCTGCCATCTAAATGTACCCCTTGCGCTGGAGCCAAGACCCTCTTCATTCCTCAAAGGCTAGTTCAAATTCAGCTACTCAAAAAAGCTTTCCCTGATTCCCCCCTGCCCCCCCCCCACACCCAAACACCATTCCCTCTTTGCACTTCTTTAGTATTCAGATTTTCTCTCCAAAGTTTTTCTTTTAGATTGTAATTGTGTTTCCATGTTTTACTTGCAATTAAATGTTCAGTTCCTTTTCCATACTTGCACATCACTACTGTTCCTTGGCGCTACATTTGGCACAGGGTTTTGCATATGAAGATCTCTTAGATGTATGTCAAATTTTACATTTTCAATTTTAGAAAAATAGCTGGTGTGAGTTCCACTTATATTTCATGCTACTAGTTTGCTTTTTAATTGATGTTTGTAGAAGGAAAGTATCCTAAGTATGCAACAGTTATAGTCCTGGCTTTGACTGCACAGCTCAGTGGAACAAACATACTGGAATTCTCTGGACTCTTGTCTGGTCCATTGAATGAGGGCTGGACCCCATGGTCACCAGACATTTCTAACGGTCAATTCCCACAGTCTCTACATTTTGTGGATTCAGGCTTTGAGCCTAACTCACCCACTTTCCTAAATATAATGCTGTCTATATGGAATTAATGTCTATATGTAATTAATATTTGTACACTTTTGTTAGTGGTAATATACTACTTACTTCTAATGTGAACTGACTGTATATGTAATAATTGTAACCATTTATTGCGTTTCCAGGAAACATACTAAGTGCTCTACATAAATGATATAACAGTTCCATAAGATGGATTTTAAAGTTTCCATTGACTCATCCAAGGTCAAGGTAGAGAGTGGCAAAGCCAGAATTGCAATCCTCATGTTTGATAACAAAGCCCTTATATGTTAATGGAACATTAATGAAACTATATGTGTATACATATATATATATGCATATATATGTGTATACATATACTCACTCACATTTTTTTTGCCATTTCAACCATCTTGTGTACAAATGGGTGGCAGGTAGCACATTCATATATCAAAGAGCCCTCACCTCTAATTCCAGAACATTTTATTTCCCGCCCAACCCAGCCCCCTAGTTGCAGCCCCTCATCTGTGTTCTGGCAGCGCAGTCACCCACACGTGGCCTCTGCGCCTGGCTATGTGTCCTGTGGGAAGGAAAACTAAGGGGCCTTTTGTTTCCAGGGCTGACCTGCCTGTGCTGTCGCGTGTCTGTCCTAGTGAGAGTTGGAGCTCTGCAGTGGCAGCTGGCGAGGTGGCCCCTAGGCCCTGCCCACGTCCCAGACATCACAGCCCAGGACGGGGGCAGAGGGGCACCCACGCGCGTCCTGAGGGCCCGCCAGCTGCCCGCCACCCTGCTCTGGCGCCAGCTGTGCCGGAGGCTCACGCAGCCTTGCCATGGCACGCAGAGGCCTGCAGAGGCCTGCAGAGCAGCAGGCGGCCCAAAGTACTTCCGTTAAGAACGGTCAAGCAATGAAGAGCCGAGGCGAGGACAGTTGTTGCAGCCAGCTCCACAGGAGGTAAAGGCTCAAGTTCCCACCACACCCTGAGCACTGGTCACCTTTCTCGGTGGCCTGAGGCGGCTGCCAGCTCTCACTGGCCCAGCTCAGCTTTCTCTCCTCTCTGAGCCTTATCTAGCTTCCTGCTAATCAGGTGCCTTCTCAGTGTCCCTGCCGCCAGCATGTGGGCTTAGTATTTCTTCTGCAGGAGGCAAGGGACAGTTAGGGGCTTCATCACCCAGGCAGGCACTCCTTGGAAAGGGCAAATGAGGAGGGGGCTGGCTAGCTCTGAGCCCACCTCCCAGTCCCAGCCATAGAGCCAGGGGAGGAGTGCAGAGGGGCCAGTCCGAGGGCGGTGGTGGGTGCTGGAGTCAGAGGCCTCATTTCCTGGGCAGCTGCAGAGTGCCGATGTCTGTGAGGGGCAGGGCTCCGAGGGCACTGTGCAGACATTGCTGGAAAACACACCACAACCTTAGCTCTGGCCAGCCAGCGGCAAGGCGATTATACATAGGGGCCATTGCCCATTCTGGTCCCAGCCGTTAGGACATCCCCATTCTCAGGCCTGCATTCTCAGTCTTGGTGACTCAGAGGCCCCAGAGGTGCCCCCGTGCCCTTCCGCCTCCAGCCCAGCAGCCCCAGGCTTGCAGGCACATCTCAGCAACAGCTGCGGGAGAACCCCACACTATCCCCAGCAGGTGAGGGCTGAAAGGGGTCTTCCTGGCAGAAAAGAGTACCTGCCCAGGGCTTTCCCGTGAGTGAGGACCCCCAGCAAGAGGGGCTTCATTACAGCAGGGTGGCACCGGCCCCACTGGGATGCTCGGCACAGGGGCCAGCAGCCGGCTGCAGGGGCAGGGGTGAGGACTGGGGAGCCCCAAAAGCATCTCGGTCAGGCCACGTGACCCTCCAGAACGGCCTGTGGCCTGGACCTGCCACAGCGGACTTCAGAGACAGAACGATGGTCCCAGGCGGCCCTGCTCCTGGCGGGAAGCTATGGTTCAGGTGACTCCCAGTCAGGAGAGCAGAGCCCAGCTGGCTGCCAGCCCTGGGGTCTGCCAGGATAGGGTTCAGGCTATGGCCTTCCTCTGGCTTCTTTGCCAACCATCTTCTGTCCTTCCCCGACTTCCCATGGGGTAGGGTGGGAATGGGTGGGGGCACACTCGGGGGTAGGCGGGCTTGGAGGCAGGCACCCGTTTTCCCAGCTCCATTAACATCCAGCTTTCCCGAGGGTTCAGAGAGCACACCTGGCCTCACCCCCAGCCTGGCCTGTCTAGGCATATCCCCAGCCGGGGCAGCACAGTCCTGTGCGATGGGGTCAGCGGAGGAGCGGGGCCCATGTCTGACCACAGAGAGCCTGTGCGGCTTGTGGCTAGCAAGCAGAGCCACCATGGGGACACCTACGATGGGGCAGCCTCCTGGAGCGCCCCCTCAGGGGCAGACTGAGAGAGGGCAACAACTGGCTCCTGCTGGGCGTGGGGCATGGCCATCTTGGGGGGACATTAGTTGACCTTCCGATACTGAGAAGGGAAGGGAGGCCTGGCAGCCCCAGGGGCAGCAGACAGAGCTGGCAGGGCACAGGGCTGGCTCCATGCTTTTCCCCAACATCCTACACCAGTTGGTCCACAAGGGCCCGGACCCAGCTTCAAGTCCAAGACTCAGTGGGCACCCTCGCCTGGGCCCCTTCCAGCACACACGGCTGCAGGACCACTGTGTGCCAGGCACTGCTGGCCATAGGCTCAATGTGGGTGTGACCACAACACTGCCCATGGGTGCCGGGTCTGGGAGGTGGAGGGCAGCAGAAGGGTGCACTGCTCTGGGTGGACATCCTCCGAAATACTGGGGGACAGTGGGTGCTGTAGACTGAATTCTATGTCCTTCAAATCCATATGCTGAAACCTAACCCCAAGGGGATGGATCAGGAGTGGGGAGCCTCCACAAATAGGATCAGTGCCTTACAGCAGGCCAGGGAGCTCCCTGTTCCCTTCCCCCACATGTATGAACCAAAAGCAGGCCTTCACCAGACACAGGACTGCCTGCACCTTGTCCATGAAAAAACATCCAGCCTAAGAGAAAGCTTATAAGAGTTTATTTGAGCCAAACTGACAATTGCCAGGAAGCAAAATCTCAATGGATTGAGAAAATGCTCCACAAAATGGCGGTTTGCAGCTTACTTTATACATAGAATCAAAGGAGGAGGGTTACAAGAAATCCGTTTGTGGTGGATTAAGGGGATGGGAGAAAGCAAAGCAGGGAAATCTCCGGGATTGGATAAAACTAAATTGGAGAGACAGATACTTCTTTTACATAGGTGGTACAGGATACTTAATAGTTCGCTTTTTACAGCACATAGAGATGGTAATCAGGGGACAAGAATAATAATGAGGGATTCTGCAGTTTCCTGCTCTGGTCTGGAAAAGGGATTACTACTAACATTCCAAGGATGTCATTTTAGGTGCAAAAAGACCACAGACAGGCTCACTTAAGGTGAAGATTGACTTTATGAAGGAAGTTTCAGGCTAAAGATGTGACTTCCAGCCACAGCACACCTTAGTTATGAAATTTTTTTGTTCATGCCATCTTATGTGGTTATTTTCAGTTTCCTGAGCTTGTCAGGTTTAACCCGTGGCCTCTTTTCAAAATGTCCTCAACCTTCATCTTGGACTTCCCGCCTCCAAACCGAGGGAGAAATGAATGTTTAAGCCGTAGAGACCCAGACATCTGGGTTTCCACTGCTGAAACTGTATATATTTCCTAATTCTGTTTTCGGCTTTAAGATCATGGACATTGTTTTTTCAACCTTTTTTTGTTTTTTAATAAGGTATTATTAGTTGCTGTCTTTTAGTATCTGGTTGCTTTCTGCCCGCTTTACCAACCAATGGGAGTGGGAAGGAGGTTACTATTTTTATATATAACGCCTTTTTCAAAAACTAAGTGTCAGGCGGGGTCTCTGGTCCCGCTCCCCACACAAGAACGCAGGGTATCGTGAGGCCAAAAAGAAACAACCACAGAGCCATAGATAGGGGAGTCATAGCACTCTATTCTACACGGTGGCTGGTAGAGACACAAAAGCAAACACCTGCCAGTACTCCAACGAGGGGTCTTCCTGCACCCGTCTCGCTGGCAGCCGGGCGAAACATGGGAAGTAGGATCAACCTGATCCGCAACGTAATCCACTAGTAACCGCACTTGCTAGAGGCAATCGCTCTTGCTGACCGCAATGCAGACCTCCGCTTCTCTGCCAACCAACCCACCAACCCCACAGCGTAGCTATAGCAGTTATGTTAGTGGCTAATGGCTAACCGGTAACAGCTGATGGCCACCCAGCCACAGCGGATGGCCATCTGATTACAGTTGATGGCCATCTAATAACTGAGCCAGCACCTTTCCACATGAGGCCAAGAGCCTGGATACTGCTCTCCTGGCTCTGTCTCCACACTAAGTTTACAGCCAAGAGCATAAAAGGAGTAGAGCTGCTGACTTTCTGCCTGCGGCAAACCATGCGTCTCCTTCTGGGTCTCTATCGCCCAAATCGATTTCTTCTGCTGAACTAGTTTCCCCGGGTGCCGGGCCAGGGGGCAACCGGCCCTCTAGCATATCACCTGGTCGCAGCGTGATGACACCCACAAGTCCGGCGCTGACAAGTGACGACATGTTGCCTGGCGACCACGGCAGCGTCTCCTTAGCAGCAGCAACAGACGTTCACAAAGGCGGTGCCTGCGAGCGTGGTGACGTCGCCCGCGTGGGCGTTGTGCGCACAGTGGAGGGTTAGGCGGTAGCGGCGGCGGCTTTAACTGCGGCAGCTCGGCCAGCGCGACGGGAGGACCCCGTGACCGGCGGTCGAGTTAGGCAGTCGGGCGTGTGGATCCGCTCTCGCTGTGCTCTGCGGAGCTTGTAGTAGAGACCGTGCTACACGGAGAGGAGGTGGTGCGCGAGGGGCTGTGGGAGCGGGGCCCGCTCCTCGGCTTCTGCAGCGCCCACCTCCTTCTCTGCTGCCAGCACGCATTTTGTCACCTCGGTGCTCGCAACTTCGCGGTACCTGTGTGTCTGTGCCCCGCGTGGGCAGCGCAGACGGACTTTGGGTTGGGGCGGGGAGGAGATGGGGGCCTTTAAAGAGGCCGCCTCTGCCTCACCCGCCCCGTAGCGGGGAGGAGCGGGGGCTGCGCCATGTCCTCGGGGGCCGGAGGAACAGGAGGGGGCGCTGGCGGCGGCAAGATCCCGACGAGGTGTTGCCACCTGCGGTCATTTCAACCTTACCAGCAGGGTCGGCGGAGGCCCCAGGTACTAAACAGCGACTCCCTGTGGTGCAGCGGGTGGGGAGCTAGGCGGGAGGGAACTGGCGGTGAGGGGCCCTGGCTCCCCACGTGGATAAGTAGGAAAATGTTAACTTATTTTAATAAAAATCTCTTACAAAACTTCTCAGTGATGCTAAGGTGGGGAGTAAGTGTGTGGCTTAACCTTGTTAGAAAACAAAAGTATCGCAAAAGGGTGTGAGAAATTGCATACTCTTACAGGCAGACTTCCTAGATTGCTTTATTCTTGATGATCAATATTGAACACTAACATGGTTGCTGATGTTAAATTGTATCATTAAAAAACAAGAACAGCATTTTGAAAGTAAAGATTTGGGGAAAATGTTTACTAGTAAAATTGTTACTGGAAAATGACCCTGAATCTCGGCTCATGTCTTCTTGAAGGAAAAGACTTCATTCAAGGGACAGTTTGTGCAGTATTATTAGCAGCAGAAGTTTATTAGTAAAAGAGTATAGTCCAAGATATGGAGCAGGCTGACCCAAGAGAGGGAAGCAGCCTCGCCTTACATTGTGTGAAGGCTTTTATGTCTATGGGTAGAATTGCCTCACCCTGTCCCTTCACTTATGTCTTTCTTCCTCTGAGGTGCCTGGTCATCCCTTCTCTGGCATTTAGCAACGCTTTTCTATGATTTAGTGGCGTGTGTAAGCACACCCCTTTGATTTAGGGGCATGTGTAAACACATCCCCTTGGGGTATGTGAAAACCTGTAATCCTGGGCTAGTAAAGTATTGGTGGTCTTGACAAACAGGATGTTTACTCTGATAACAGGATGTCTTCCTCTCTTCAACTGCATTTCTTTGATTTAGGGGCAAACACATCCCTTTTTTTTCATGCTTTTCTACTATGATTTCTTTTTTTTTTTTTTTTTTGATTCTTTGATCGTATTCTTTTTTTTTTTTAATTTGTTGGGGTGACAATTGTTAGTGAAATTACATAGATTTCAGGTGTACAATTCTGTATTACATCATCTATAAATCCCATTGTATGTTCACCACCCAGAGTCAGTTCTTCTTCCATCACCATATATTTGATCCCCCTTACCCTCATCTCCTTCCCCCCACGCCCCTTACCCTCCGATAACCACTAAACTATTGTCTGTGTCTATGAGTTTTTGTTTCTCATTTGTTCGTCTTGTTCTTTTGTTGTTTTTGGTTTATATACCACATATCAGTGAAATCATAGGGTTCTCTGCTTTTCCTGTCTGACTTATCTCGCTTAGCATTATACTCTCAAGATCCATCCATGTTGTCACAAATGTTCCTATATCTTCTTTTCTTACCGCCGAATAGTATTCCATTGTATATATATTCCACGACTTCTTTAAAATAAAATAAAAATGTCATGGTGTATCCTCATCCACTTTATTCACTGGCGACTTCTGGCTTGTCCCCAAAATCAAAATGATTCAGGATATCAAGATAGCCATGACAGCACACCTGAAAACACTCACAAAAGAGGACCTCCATAACTGCATCAGAAAGTAGCAAGAATGATGGATTAGTGTGTTTGAAGCGAGGGGGAGAATTTTGAAGGGAATTAATGGCAATATGTCTTTTACTGTAATAATTTTTTTAAATTTAACATTCACCATGTTGTGTGATCACACCTCGTAGATATTCCAGTTTGCTTGATTTCACTTATCTTTTCCGTAGTATGATTTATAAAATAAACTCATATCCAGTTTCAAACAGACTGTGGATGAAAAGTGGCAATATCTTATAGGTAACTTCGAGTGGGTTAAACTGCTTTGGCCTTTTAGTGGGTCTCCTGTGGCTAGCTTAAAGGTCTTTTAGGGACTCCTTTTCTTGTCCTTGTTGTTAGCGTCCTGCTGATTATCTATTAGCCACCTCTGTGATATGGATAACGATTAAAAAATATAAGAGACTAAGCCAGGTCGTGTTTCTCCTTCATGCGTTAGTGACAGAGTTTGGAAGGAAGTGGAAATCTGTGGTCCACTGTAGTTTTTAATTTGTTAGCCAGAGTAATCCTTATGCCCACTTTTTTTAGCTCAATCTCTTGAAGTTGAGAAGGAAATTGAAAAGTAGACTTTTAGTGGCTAGAAGGATTTGGACTGGGTAGATTGGGAAAGCTTGGCTGCTGACCGCCTCTCTGGGGGTTGTAAAATATGACAACCAATAGCTTAGATTTGTAGGTTAGTTTCAGATTATTTAAAACTAGATTCAATATAACTGCATTAGAATTTGAATACTTGATTACTTTTCTTCCCCTCATGGAAATAACTGAGTGTTAAAGTCAGAGTAGAGTTGCGTTGTTAAAATAAATAATGTTAGAATGGATATACTTAAAAACTGGCAATAAGTGAAAGATGACAATGGCATCGAGGTTTTCACTGTAATTTAGTGTTTTCATAATAGATATTTTTGAAGTCTCATGTGTAGTCTTGGATTCTTACCTCTTGTTTTTCTTTACTTGGGCTTAGAGGGAGCAAGGGGGAACACTGATTAGACAGACTATATGAAATAAGAGTTTCCAAAAGTTTGGGAAGCAGAGTCAGGTGGTATCGGAATTCAGTGGGTAAGGAGAATGTGCACAGAACCGTGGAAGAGAACGAAGGGTAGTGACAGTCCCCAAGAAAATAACGGCTACTAAAAGAGCAGATAAAAATCAAAATAGCGGTGTATTCTGGGAGAATGAGGCTCCAGAACCTGAAAGCTGATGATGGATTATGTGAGGTCGGACAATTATGTTCACAAACTAATCCTTCAAAAAGTGCTATACACCTCATTGCTGAGTATCACTATGGTCACCTTTGAAGTAGTCCCCTTGGGAAGCTATGCACCAGCGCAAGTGCCTAGTCCACCCTTCAAAGCAATTGTGGAAGTGTTTTTCTGGAATGGCCATTAGAACTGTCCTCATATTTCCCTTGATGTCCTGAATGTCATCAAAATGTTTTCCTTTCAATATTTCCTTTATCTCCGGGTAAAGAAAAACGTCATTGGGGTCCAGATCAGGTGAGTAGGGAGGCTGTTCCAATACAGTTATTTGTTTACTGGCTAAAAACTCCCTCACAGACAGTGCCGGGTGAGCTGGTGCATTGTTGTGATGCAAGAGCCATGAATTGTTGCAGAAAAGTTCAGGTCGTCTAACTTTTTCACGCAGACTTTCCAGCACTTCCAAATAGTAAACTCGGTTAACTGATTATCCAGTTGGTACACATTCACAATGAAGAATCCCTCTTTCTATTTGATATTTATAGTTAGAGAAGCAGTGAAGTTATTAGAGAAAGGAGATTTTATAGTTTGAGTATACTTTTAATAGAGGGTAATGTGAAGAAGAGAGTTGCACAGACCTGAAGTCAAGAAAACTGGTAGGAATAGTTTTCTACGTAAGAAGAAGGAAGACTGTACGGTAGTGATAAGGAAGGAGTTGGTCGTATAGGAGAGATGTCTCCAGTTGTTCTGAGGTTTCCAATTGGTGAAAAGATATATAGGCAAAGAAGACCTTTTTCATATAACAGGAAAAGAAATGTGTTTTGAGTTCGGATTGTAGAGGCTTGCTGCTCCTCAGCCTTCTTTCGTTAATCCTTGAACTCAGGTGAAATGGAATTTCAGAAGCTAATGTACTCACCGCGTGTTAGACATTGATGGTGCTTAATACGTGTGTCGTTGACTTGATTTTACTTCTGGCCCCCAAATTGAGTCCTGTAATCTCAGTGGTATTTTTGCTGTGTTTTGCTGAATGCGAAATATTGGGAGAAAGGACGCAAGCAGTTTCACCAGTCCTAGTTTGAGGACTTACGGTCGCTTACCCCACAGAGGTACACTGAAATATAGGGATGTTTGTTTTCTTTCATTGGTTCCAGCTGAGTTTTATCACCTGTATTTCTTTTTACTGTCGAGCTCTTGATGCTGTCATTCATTGTACCACGAGTAACTCCTCTCTCTCTCACGGTAATTTCCTTGTGCTGAGCTGCTGTGGGCTGAGATAGATACGTTGGTTAGATTTTAATTAAGAAAAGCGGAAGTCTGCAAGCAAAGTCCATAAGCTTTAAGGAATGAGCTTTATTATATCCATTTTGACCGTTCAGTTTTGTGTCTGATTATTCTCCACAGAAATCTAACACTGTCCAGAAGTGACCTTTGGTATTCATTTTAAGTCTTCATCTATAAAGTGACCCTGTTAATAACAACTTCATAAAATTATTGTGAGGAGTAAGTTGAATAAGATTTATAAACCGCTTAGAATAGTGCCTGGCATGTAGCAAAGCTACAGCAAATGTTAACACTGATAGTTGTTACACCACATTTTTCTCCTTTGAAAAGTTACCATAATAAAATTATTTCCTCAGATTTTCAGGCAATATTTGATAAAACGACATTTTACCATAAAAAAATGAGATTATTTCTTGAGTTTCTTAAGTTGGATTAATTGTCTATTGCCTGTCTTTTTTGAGAAAGAATCTCCTAGTGTTGTCCAGATTTTTATTCTTTTAAAAGACTTTGCGATAAAATAATTGATTGTGCTGAGGAAGCTATTGAAGGTATTCTTTATATTGCTTCTTTAATATGCTGAGATCAAAATGGATGCCTTTTCTCTGGAATTATGACATTTTAGTGCATATCTCATTACTAAATTTAAAGTTTATGTTTCTCATGGGATGGCCTATTAGAGATTTTTAAGGATTAGAATAATATGGCTATTTGGGGGTAATTATTGCCTCATGGATACATGCTATGGAGGAAAGACAAAAGCAGGAATTTCATAATGTCTGTACAATTTGTGAATGCCAGTATGCCATCATTAACTCAAGAAACTGAATTTTAGGTAACTTTGTCGGAAACAGTTGTGTTTTTCTTGGTGCGGCTTTCTGTAAGTTGGTACTTATATAAAAAGATACATTTCTCAAACTGCCTTATGTGTGTTTCCCCAACAGACCTTTTTTAGCAGATTGACAGAATCTGTAAAGAATATTGTGCCACAATGGCTACAGAACTTCTTCAGCAGGAATGAAGATGTATTCACCTGCTCAGCAGTTAGAAGAGAGGCACCACAGGGGCTGGAAAATAGAGAAGATGACCATCTGATATGTGCTGATGAGGAGAGCGCTAATATTCGCGATGGCAGAACCACTCCTGAGCCAACAGTCAGTAACACGGAAGGTAAATAGGACGTGGGTATTGTGTTATGAATGCTAGGTTTCATGCCTGAATTTTAAATATTTTTATATTGTCTGATGTGGTAAATCTAACTGGGAAGTAGGAGGAGAATAGTGATCAGATTCCAATTAGATAACTTTCTCATTTATCGGCTTTCTGATTATAATTAAGGGAGGCAGATACACTATATCAGTTAAGAGAACAAAGTCTGTTAGTCTTTGGGTTTGAATTTTCACACCAGCAATTGTTAGCCACGTGGCTTGGGGAAGACAGTCTCATTTCTCTTGTGTAGCCTCATAAATACTTTTGAAAACAGTAGTACATGTGAAGCCCTCAGAGTAGGCCCTGGCGCTAAGGGAGCGCTGTGTAGACGTCAGCTGTTACACTGGCACTGTGGTACTGCCTCCCACAGCACAGGAATTTGGGTATGGCAGAACTGCAGTTGGCTTCTGTCCTCTCTGCAGCGCGCCAACGGGGCATTTCATTCATCGTGTCATTGAGTGACCATGCATGTTAAGGCTTGACCGTTTTTGGATCCACTTACAGCATTTGTGTGTCTCTGGGGGGAGGTTTTACAAATAGTAAATAGCTTCAGTGTAACTCATGCATGTGGCATAATTGGAAATGCTACTCTGTCATTTCACGCTAAGTACTTTTTACAGCTTTATTGAGATCCGTGTCACGTAGGCTTGAAGTAATGCATTTAAGGTGTGTAGCTCAGAACCTTTCAACATTTTTTTGAAATATATTGAGCCTTCCTGTGGTAGACCTCTAAGATGACTGCTTCCTTGTCATTTTCTTCCCTGGGCCTCAAGTGGGCCCCCAGCCTCTCTCTTTCTCTGGATTAGAGACTTCTGGTATGCACCAGCGTGTATCCTCAGGGACTGACACCTTCTTTTCTATCCTCCCAAGTGTGCTTGTGAGGATTTACTAACTTGAAGAATTTAGTGTAGGTGTCAGATGAATGGAGAGTTTGTCATTTTACATCTGTAAAATTCCATTTAGGTGTGCTTGTATTTTCCTTGTAATAACGGAATTAATTCAGTGGTCACCACAATCAATTCTAACTTGAATTTTATTCATTATATTACTGAGGTTATAAGGAACTTTTCTGTTGTATGTATGTGATACACACCATCAATAAAAAAGTGAAAGGGTACAACTGACAGTGAAAATTTTATGATGCTTTAGATCATCTCACACTGATTTACTGAAAAATAAATTAGATTTCAGTAATCTTAAGAGAGACTACATCAATAAACAAAAGCAGGAGAAGAAATATAAATGACCAATGAATTTAGGGAAGGTTGCTCAATATTCCTGTCATTAAAATAAGTGCAAATCATATAGTGATGCCATTTGTCATGTTATAGTGACAGAAATCAGAAAGGGTTCATACGCAGTGAGAGCGTGGGGGCAGTGTACATTGTCATTTGCTCTTTTTCGGAACATAATGACAGGAAATCTTTGGATCACGGTATCTCTCACAGCAAAAACGAGCCTGTGCTCTGATCCAGTATGTCAGAGCAATTCCACATAAAATTGTTTTCTCACTGATTCTCAGGAGACCTCTGACTACTTAGGCGGTTTTATGGGCCGACTTTAGACTTCAGAATCAGACTTTTTCTTTATGATTTTTATTAAAAATATAGCTAATGACATTGTTATGTTAGTTTCAGGGGTATACCATAGTTTTTCAACATTTATATACCTAAAAAGTTGATCACCATGGTAAGTCCAGGAACCATCTGACAGTACCACGCTGTCACAATATTATTGACTATATTCCTTACGCTGTACATTACATCCCCATGACTTATTTGTTTTATACCTGGAGATTTGAAATTCTTATTCCTCTTCAATTGTCTCCCCTTTTTAAAATGTTCAGTTACACTTGACATTTTATATTAACTTATATCAATTTCAGGTGTACAGCATAGTGGTTAGACATTTATATAATTTAAGAAGTGATTCCCCTGACTACTAGTGTGGTACCCACCTGGCCTTATACATAGTTATTACCATATCATTGACTATATTCCCTATGCTTTACTTTACATCCCCATGAGTATGTTGTAACTACCAATTTGTACTTATTAATCCCTTCACTTTTTCACCCTGCCCCGAAACCCCCTCCCCTAGGTCACCCCAACAAATTTAGTTCCCCTCTGACACCATGCGTAGTTATTACAATATTATTGACTATATTCCTTGTGCTATACCTTACCTCCCCATAATTATTTTTTAACAACCAATTTGTACTTCTCAATCCCTTCCCCATTTTCCACTGAAACCCCAACCACCCTCCCATCTGGCAACCATCAAATGTTTTCTGTATCTATGAGTTCCTTTCTGTTTTTTTTTCTTTATTTTGTTCTTTAGGTTACATATATGAGCAGAAACACATTGCATCTGTCATTCTCTGTCTGACATTCCACTCAGCAAAATACCTTCCAGGTTTATCCATTCTGTCGAAAATGGCAAGAACCAATTCCCTTCCCTGACTTAGCCATAGTCCATTGTATATATGTACCACCTCCTCTTCATCCATTCTTCCATCAAGGGACACCGAGGTTGCCTCCACATCGTGGCCCTTTTAAACAATGCTGCACTAAACATGTGGATTCACAAGTCACTTCACAGTAGAATTTTGGGTTTCTTCAGATAAATTCCCAGAAGTGGGATTACTGGGTCCTTCTTTATGTCTTGTTATAGCCTTTGTTTTAAGGTTTATTTTGTTTGGTATAAGTATAGCTACTCAAGTATTTTCATTTTTATTTGTTTATTTTTTGTTTCCATTTTCAAGAAATAAGTTTTTCCATCCCTTTACTTTACGTCTGTATGTTTCTTTCAATCTGAAGCGATTCTCTGGTAGGCAGCATATGTAAGGGTTTATTTTCTTATGTATCCAGCCCTCCTATATCTTTTGACTAGAGCATTTGCTCCGTTTACATTGAAAGCAATTCTTGATAGATATGTAGCTGCTGCCATTTTGTTATTCGTAATTTTTATTTTTATTTTTTTTCTGTCTTAAAGAAGTTCTCTCTAAAATTCTTTGTAGTACTGGTTTGGTGGTGATGAACTCATTTAGCTTTTTCTTGTCTGGGGAGCTTCTCTGTTTATCTGTCGTTAGATTGTAATGATAGCCTGGTGGGTAGAGTATCCTTTGTTGTAGGTTTTTTCTTTTCATCACATTGAATGTTTTGTGCCAGTTCCCTCTGGCCTGCAACATTTCAGTTGAGAAATCAGCTGACAGTATTTTGAGGGTTCCCTTATAAGTTACTAATTGTCTTTCTCTTGCTGCCTTTAGGATTCTCTGTTTATCTTTAAACTTTTCCATTTAAATTATAATGTGTCTTGGTGTGGGCCTGTTTGGGTTCATCTTGTTTGGGTCCCTACGTTTCCTGGACATGTATGTCTACTTCCTTCGCCAGGTTAGGAAATTGTTCAGTCATTGCTTCTTCAAATAGGTTCTGAATTCCTTGCTTTGTTTCTTCTCCTCTGGTACCCCTATGATGGCAATGTTGTTATGCTTGATGTTCTCCCAGAGGTCTCTTAAACTATCCTCACTTTGTTGGATTCTGTTTTCTTTTTACTGTTCCGCCTGAGTGTTTTCTGCTCCCTTGTCTTCCAAATCAATGATTGAATCCTATGTTCCATCTAATCTGCTGTCGAGTCCCTCTTGTGTATTCTTCATTTTAGATATTGTATTCTTCACTTCTGACTGCTTATTTTTTATGGTTGTTATGTCCTTCATTCATGCCTGATAAAGCTCAAAATGATCATTCTGTTGAAGTTCTCACTATGTTCCTTGAGCATCTTTATAACTATTGTTTTGAACTCTGTATCTGGTAGGTGCTTGTATCTACTTCATTTAGTCTTTTTCGGGAGTTTTCTCCAGTTCTTTCATTTGAGACTTGTTTCCTCACTGTGGCTACCTCTCTTTGTTTCTATGGGGTAGATCTGCTATGCTTCCCTATCTTGGCCAGGTGGCCTTATGTAGTAGGTGCTGTGTAGGGCCTTGGAACAGTCTCCCTGGTCACCTGCTCTAGGTGCTCTAGGAGTGTCCCTTGTGTGAGTTGTGTGAGTCATCCTGTTATAGTTGAGCCTTGGTTGCTGTTGGCATGTAAGTGGGTGCAATTTGCCCTCTGGCTGATTTGTTGTGGGGTTTGGTCTTGTCCAAAACTTATGTGCTGTTGTTCAGGAGGCTTACCTATGTTGTTCAGGAGGCTTACCTCCCTGAGTGAGAATCCCACTGATGGATTAGCCCCGGTGGGCTCTGGTGCCTGTTGAGCCTGCCCTTTTTGTGTACTGCTTATGGGACTAATTGGGCATTGCTCTGCTGTGTTCTGAAGCTAACCTCCATGTATGTTAGTCTGTGGGCTCTTAGGAAGGGCTCTGGTGCAGGCTGAAGTCACCCAGTGCCTGTGAGCAGCCAGGGACTACCTTACAGGAGCTACAAAGTGACCTGTGGATGTTTGCTCTCTTTGCTAAAGTTGGAGGCATGTGTGAGAGGCCACACTATGACCTGAGGATAGCTGCCACCAGTACTGGGCCTGGGGTAGTTCCTCCAAAACCCAGAATGCCCTGAGGCCTGCTGCTACCTGCCAACTTTCTTAAGGTTCAGACAATGATAAAGGCTTGTGTGGCACACAAGTTGGGTGATGCAGGATCTCAGGAAGTCACTCGAGTGGGCAGAGTTGTGGTCACCAGGTTAATGTAGATTCTGACTCGCTGTTAGGACTGAGCATGGAGCTACTCAGAAAAAGTCTCAGAGCACACCGAGACCAGTTGTAGACCATCTGGCAGCTGCAGACTCTGATAGCTTTTCAAGATAGAGTGCAGTTTGGGTGAGGCTGTCTGTTCTCTGAGAAAGTGCCTCCGGAGTGGGGAAATTTTGTGGTGGGGTCCCAGTAGAGCCCACTAGACCAATTCAGATTCAAATTTTACCATGTTGAGGGAATGCTAAAAAAGGGAAGATTGTATCTGACAGTTGGCTGCATGGGAAGAAAATTCTACACAGGGAAAATGTTGACCGTCCTCTCTAACCCTTGTCCTGAAGCACAAACCTCAGTCCTCCTCTTGTATGCCTTTGATACCCCCTGAATCAATGTCCGTTCACTGGATTCCAGCTTCAGAGCCTTGGAGTGAGAGCGTCTGTGCATGGGCCCCTTGAAAAGATAACTGGGTTTCCCACAGCCTTTTTCGAACCCGGTGTTCAGAATCCCCACTGTTTTTCAGAGATAGATGTTGTAGGGGCTCCTCTTCCTGCTGGATAGCCTGGTGTGGATCTGGGATACCTCATTTCTTTCGGGGAAACCTCCTCGGCCAAGATATCCCTCCTGATTCTTGCCTGTCACATGGAGGATTGGTGCCAGCACGTTCAGTGTTTCCGCCCCTCCTACCAGTCTTACTGTGGCTTTTTCTTTATATCCATAATTATAAAACTTGTATTCAGCTATACCTCAGATGGTTCTCCCAGTTGATTGTTTTATAATTTAGTTGTAATTTTGGTATTTTCATGGAAGGAAGCAGGCACAGTGTTTGTCCACGTTGCCATCTTGGATCTCCTTCAAATCAGACTTTTTTGTGTTTCTTAGGAATATTTGTTTCATATTTTCTTCTCATGGTACTCTAACAAACTTAAAGAATCATGAATTTGTCGATAAGAATACTCTTAGAAGTATGTAGGTATAACTTCATAAAAGATGAAGTATTAGGAAAATAATGAAATATGTAGAGTAAATCAGTATGATAAAATACAATGTACTTAAAGGAATGAATGTTCTGTATGCAGAACAAAATTATATTGGTAAATGGAAAAACAATACAGAACAAGATGCATAAGCCTGATTATGGGATTAGGGAATGTGTATATTTTGGCATGCATATATAGTACTTCCCCTTTTCCGGCATTTTCCCTTCTACAGTTTCAGTTCCCACAGTCATTTGTAGTGTGAAAATACTAATTAGAGAATTCCAAAAAGGAACAATGTTTAAGTTTTAAATTACTCACTGTTCTGTGTAGCGTGGTGGAAAATTGTGCCGTCCTGCTCTGGCCTCCCCGGGAGCTGAATCATCCCTTAGTCCAAGGTCTCCAGGCTGTAGATCCTCCCCGCCCTTTAGTCACTAAGTGTCAGGTTGGTTATCGGATCGACTGTCTTGGTATCTCGGTCCTAGTGTCCACATAACACTAATTTTACGTAATCTTGGCCCCAAAGCACAAGAGCAGTGATGCTGGCAATTTGGATATGCCAAAGAGAAGCTGGAAAGTATTTTTTTTTTTTAGTGAAAAGGTAACATTTCTCGACTTAATAGGGAAAGAAAAAAATCGTGTACTGAAATTGATCTACAGTGAGAGGGAATTTTTAGCCATGAAATTGTGAAGAAAGAAAAACAAATTTTTGCTAGTTGTGCTATTGCACCTCAGACTGCAAAAGTTTCGGCCACAGTGCATGATGAGTGCTCAGTTAAGATGGAAAATCATTCAGTTTGTGGGTGGAAGACATGGACAGAATCCGTGTTCCAAGTGAGGGCAGCATGTTGTGCCAGAAAGTACTGAGCCTATATATAGGAAGATTTCAGCGAGGGGTCCCCATTCACATAGCTTTTATGACAGTATATTGCTATAATTGTTCTATATTATTTGTTATTGTCTATCTCTTCTGTGCCTAATTTATAAAATAAGCTTTTTCATAGGTTTGTATGTCTGTATAAGAAGAAACATAATATATAGGTTTTGGTACTACCTGCAGTTACAGGCATCCACTAGGGGGTCATGGAATGCATGCCTCACGGATAAAAGCGGGACTAATGTAAATTCTCAGGGAGGCTATACAAATTTAATTGTGGTTGTTTCTAGAGGGACAGACTTTGTTTTATGACTTAATAGCTTTAAATTTATCTGTGATTAATGGATTTTATACTGATACCAATTCAAAGAAAATCAGGAACACTGAACTTTTAGAAGTTGGTATGTGATCATGGAAATAGGTTTGGACAGTAGGTTAGGTAAATTAATTTCAGTTAGTTGAAATGTTTTTTGGCTAAATTGGGCTTGTAGGAGGCCTCAGTGACTGGAATTGAAGCTATACGCACTGTGTAGTATGTTTTCTCAAAGTACAAACTGCATTTTGTCATGGTGGGTTATTGCTTTTCCTAAGTTACATATTAATAATAGTAATATTTTTTGTTTGTTTGTTTTAAGATCCCTCAACAACTACTCCTTCAAATTGTCCACAAGTAGTAACTAGGCCTTCTCTTCATCGGAGCCATCTGAATTTCTCCCTGTCGGAATCTCCTGCATTACCCTCTCAGCCCTCGACATCCTCATTCCCAAGGGGCAATACTGGAATTTCCCCTGTGAAGGAAATGAGAAATTCTGCCTCTCAGCATGACAATGGTAACATCTCAACTACCAGTGGTGTTTCTTCAAGAGCTTCTGCTAAAGGTGTTGTTGGCAGTTGGTTGTAAATAATTTGGGTAGTAAAATTAACTTTCATGGGATAATATTTTTCTACACTCAGTTGTAATTTTCATTTTCTATTCATGAAAATCTAGGGCCTCGTCATTAGTGCTTTTACTATGTGTTACATATTTTTGTTTCTGATACAGGTGCTTTGGAGAACACTTCAGTGGCACATCGGGGGTCTATGGAGACTAAAAGTCATTCATTCTCTAGGCATACCGCCACCAGCTCCAAAAACCCAGCATTCTTTGGAAGACTTTCCCAGGTGAGTACTAATGGGAGTTGATTGAATCACATTAGTTTTGAGTGTTTATTGCTTATAATTTATCAACTGTGTTTCTGTGCAGTCAATTGGGAAATCTTCGATCCTTCAAACAAGTCATCTTGGAAATTCTCGTGTTTATCATGTGAAAACGAGATATGGTGGGGCAACAGCTTTCCTCAGAGAGCCTAAAGCACGAAACTCACCATATCAGGTTGGTTTGAATAGGATCGGTAACCTTTTTAAAAAACAATTGTTGATAAATAAGTAACGCCACTCAGATCCAATTTTGTTTAGGAATTTTCTAGAAAATGAAAGAAGTGGGTATTACAAACATTCTTTTCAGTTAGGGACTCTATGAATATGATTTTAGACCTAGTGAATATTTTATACATTAGAGTTGTATGTGTGTGTATGTTCTGGACTCGTGTTGATTAACTTCTTTTTAAAAAAATTTTTATTGTTTATTTTGCCTCTTTATTAACTTTTTATTTATTTACATACAGAAAAATTCAGTCTTTTTTGTGCAGTTGTAAGAGATTTGACAAACTCTAACCTCATGAAACCACCACTATAATCATGATACAAAATTGTTCTATTACTCCTGAATATTCTCGGGTACGCTTTGTAGTAAACCCTCTTCCCTTGCCCTTTAAAAAAGAAATTGAGGTACAAATTACATACAGTAAAATCTACCCTTATTAAAATATTTCAATTTGAACAAAACACAGACAGTTGTGTAACCACTTTTGCAATCAAAATATTGAACAAACATTTTCATCACACCAAAATTTTACCTTGAGTATATGTCTGTCGTCAGACATTCTTCCTACTTTCACCTCGTGGTAAGCACTGATGTGTTTTATTTCCCTGTAGTTTTCGTTTTTCCAGAATGTCATGTAAATTTAAAAATACAATATGTAGTCTTTAAAAAATGGCTTATTCTACATAACATAATGCATATATTAATATTTAGCTCCTTTTCATAGCTGAGCTACTGTACTGTTTGTTTATCCATTCACCAGTGAAAGGATACTCAGGTTGTTTCTAATTTTTGGCAATTGTGAATAAAGCTGTGTAGGGAAGATGTTGAGGAAAGTTTGCCTTCATTGGCTGGTATTAACTTTTGTCTATTAGCTTTTTTCTTTTCCTTCATGTCAGGTAATGGTTAGCTTAAGAATAAAAGAAGTCTGTGCTGTGATTAGGGGTTGAATAAATCCCCCCTATGGTCTCGTGCTCCGGAGTAGGGGAGATATGAGATGATGTTGCTCTCTGTCTGTTTCGCCTGCATCAGCCAAGTTGTATCCGGATGACGTGACAGGCACATCGCCAGGCCTTGTTGCTTATACGGATGAACTAGCCCCTCAGCTGGATGGGCAACATTCACATCATTGACTGCCGGGCCCTCCCGGAACTGGTGATTCCTTGAGGTGAGGTAGGCACACAAAACTGGGCTCTGGGGTGCCTCTAAAGAGAGATGTAAGACAGACCTCAGGTGCATTGGATTGGATTGGATTGATTGCTGTTTTCAAGAGATTGCTATTCAGGAGATTTGCTGTTTCAGGACTGCTTTTCAGGATTGGATTGTTTCAGAGTGAGAGCGGAACTTGCCTCAATGGACAGTAGAGACTTCTTGTGTTGGTGAATTGTCATCATTCTAGCAGCTTTGGGAACTTGTATGCAGCTTGCAGCTTGCAGCATCGGAAGACTCCCTGACTTCTAGCAATAACAACAGCAACAGCAACGGCATCAGCTGCAGCATTCTTGGGAACTAACATGCAGCCATGGGAGACGGCTGAGTTGCTCTCAGCTGCAGACCTGACAAGGTTTAATTCCTGACTGTTCCACTGTTGTTGTCCCTATGGTTTGGTGAGCTTTTGACATCTACTGTAATAGTTACTATCCCATAAAGCTTATTACTGCTTTTGGGATACTCCTTACTGATGTTGTTTGTGTATTTAGCCAAGTGGTTTTTGATCAGTAGTGAACATATGTTGAGATTCCTTAAACCTGTATGTATGTGTACTCCTTTGACATGACATTGTTATCAATGTATGCAGTTCAGTCTTAACCACCTTTACCTTCTGTCATAGCACTTCATTTAAATTGCCTTTGTCTTTTGCTATTACATGTTGCTAAATAAATTGATTAGATATTGCTAAATAAATAAATCAGTTAACCCCTTCTGTAGTGTGTCCTCCTCCTTCTTTCCCCCCACTCGTCATTACAAGCTGCTCTTGACATTTGGTGTGAACATTGATATTCATTTTGTTTTGATAAACACCTAGAAGTTAGACTGCAAGGTCATGTGGTAAGTATACATTAAACTTTATAATACACTGCCAAACTGTTTTCCAAAGTTTCTGGTGCCTCTTTGCATTCTCTCCAGTAATGTAACTGTTCTGACCAGCAGTTGGTGGTCGTCAGTTTTTTGTTTTCTGTTTTTTATTTTAGCTATTGTCAAAGGTATGAAGTAGCCATTCCAACTTGCTCTGGCTTTTACATGCATTTCTCTAATGACATTGAGAATCTTTTCATGGGCTTATTATCTGTAGATGTGCACTATTGAAATATCTCTTCAGATATTTTGCCCATTTTTAAAATATAGTTCTTGTTGAATTTTGAGAGTTCATTATTCAGGGAATAATCCTTTTCTAGATATGTATCTTGGAAATATTTTTTCTCCATTTCGGTGGCTTGTCTTAGCAATGTCTTTTGAAATAATTGTTCTTTTCATGACATTTGGTATATTGTTATTTTTTTCCTGTTGTGGTTGATGCTTTTGATGTAGTATCAAAGACATTTTAGCCTGACCCAAGGTCACAGAGATTTTTCTCCCGTGTTTTCTTGTACAAGCTTTATCATTTTAGGTTTTAATTTAGGCCTGTGCTTCCATTAAGATAATTTATGTATGTGGTATGAAATATGGATCCAGATTTATTTTTTCAACAATTTTTTTAACAATTTTTCTAGTACAATTTGTTGAAAAGACAATACTTTCTCCATTGAAGCACCTTGGCTCCTTTCAAACATCAGTTGATCATAGTGTGGCTCTATTTCTGGATTTTCTGTTCTTTTCCATTTATCTATATATTGATCCTTTCGCCAACTCTGAACTGTCTTGCTTACTATAGTTTTACAGTTGTCTTGAAATCAGATCCTGTGAGGCCTCCAACTTTGTTCTTGTTCAGGCTTGTTTTGGCTTTTCTAGTTCCTTTTCTTTTTCATAATTTTAGAATCACCCTATCAGTTTTCTACAAAGTTTGGGATTGTGATTACATTGAGTCTAAAGATGAATTGGGGGAGAATAAACATCTTAACAATATGAGTCTTCCGATCCAATGATTAGGGAAATCATATAAAGATGACAATCTATGACAGATTCAGAAATTGCAAAGACAAAAGTGTATGTGACGATTTGCCTTCGTTTTAGAGTAGTTTCTTGTTTTCCTGAATAGATAATGCTTTCATAAATGGTTAATAGTAATTTGAGTCTTATTTCTGAGTGTCTTCACGATGGCAATGTTTTATTTCACAAAGTGTTACTGAATCTGGGAGTCACACAGGGAGTTTTCTCTAAAGCCTAACGTGGAGCATCATACCATTCAAACATTTTTTGCACACTTAAAATAGTTCAGTGTGTTAGTACAAGATAAGATGACGCAAGTCCATGATTCCTCAGTTCAGCCAAAGTAAGATCCTATTCCTGCTACTTCCTCCTTGTTTTGTATACCAAATTCTTTACTTTTTAATTCTGAGTTCTGAGATACCATATGAATAATTCTCAACACTGACTTCCAGATGTTTGTCATTGACATTTGGGGTGAATCTATGCTTTTCTTTCTTTCCCTCCCGTTAGAGTGGGAAGGTATATTAAATGATCCCATCTCATTTCCGTTTTATGAATTAGTGAGGAAAGGCCCTGAGGGATCTGTGGCCATTACAGTGCAGTGACAGTGCACACTGTCACCTATTTCTAGATTTTGATGTTAACCTCATGTTAGCCAAAGCCTGAACAGCAATCCTAAAGGGGCACCAAATTCTTACTAAGACTTCTGTAGAATATTGCAACTACCCTGAAAATATAATGAAGGTTTGGTACAGATAGAGAAACATTGTTTAAAGTAGTTATTATGGTTCCATTTTTCAGATGTTGTCAGCTCATTATAGAAACTGGGTTGTAAATTGATTATCACACTGTATCTTTTTCATAGTGAGCATTCCCAAATTCCTTTGACTCGTGGAAGTCACTTGATTATTGAAATGTTGTAATGCATTCTTGAGAAAAGGAAGTGTTTCTATTGCAATTTGTAAACATTGTTTGTGTATTAAATGGTACATGTCTGTTCTTTAGAAGGTTGTATCTTTAGCTCCAATTTTAAGAAATCTAAAAAGCCATCCATTAAGAAAGAGTCTGTGTATATAACATTTTTTTCCCATTAAAATTTTCGATAAAGTCTGCTTAAAATTTTTAATTTCCATTGCAGTAAAGTCTGCAGTCTCTTTGTTTAGTTATCTTGGAATTTACTGTAATTAAATACTACTTAATACCTTGAATAACAATATTTTAATACCTCTCTCCCTAATCCAGCGTTCTTGATTTAAATGTCAGGGATACACAGATGAAGGTAATGCTAGAATGTTCTACCAGTTGTCTCAAATTTTCCCATTTAACGTACTCTTAGCTGGCAGATCTGTAGTGTGGTGCATGCTGTCTTCTCATGTTTTTCTGATTATAAAAGTGATGACTCAGCTGGACAGGTGGGTTGTCAATAAAAACATAAAGAGAAAAGGTTGAATATATGATTAATGACACCACGCAGACATAAATTGCTGATAACACATGAATCCTGTTTCACTTAGGGCATCCATTCTGTTTAGTAAATATTTTCCTTATCTGAAAATGTGTGTATCAGTTCCAACAGATAATGCAAGTTTACTTTTTAGGAACCAGTAGCAATACAGATGAAACCTAAGCAACTCAATGCACAACCCTATGGTGTGACTAGTTTAACAGCTCGGCGAATTTTATCGCAATATTTAGAGAAGAAGTCAAGCCCAGTAGAGGTAAATTTTTAAATTCACAATTAAATGCAACAGTGTTCTAAAATTTGTGTTTAGTGAAAAAAAATCTTAGCTTTGTTATCATTTCAAAGAAACAGGATGCAAAAAGAATTCCACATGTTGCTGTAGCTCCACTGAATTCTGTAAGTCGTTTTTAATCTTTTTATATGATTTATTTTTATGTATTGGCTATGATATCTTATTTTCCGCCGTTTTCCATCTATTCTAATATTTTGTTTTCAGCCTCTTGATAGGAGTGGGATAGTTACCACCACAGATCATTGGGCCAAAAGGCAAAAGGGAAGACTTCTTTAGCATTTATTTATGTAAATGTTGTGGACGTTTTGGTTGTTTATTTTCAAGTCAGCCAATAACCAAACTGAATTTAGTTGATAGTCATTAAGGAACTTGTATGAAAAATAAGATTTTATTCCTTGGAGTTTTTCCTTTGTGAGCACCTTACTTAGCAATTCCTGTATCTGTAGTAGAAGCGCATGCAGTATTTTGTGGATATTTGGTATTCCCATCTTCAGCATCTCGGCAGTCTTTACGAGTGACGGTCGCCTTTGGATAAATAAAGAGAGGAGGGAACAGAGCTTGAAGTTTTAGTCACCAGACAGACGTTCAGTGAACTCTGAATGTAGTGCTCACTGCATATAGTTATATTTGTAAACTTTCCTCATTAACAAACATATATCAATGTGCTGTATGTAATATAATTACAAATGGGCAAATCTCCATCAGTCAGCCAAAATACTGTTCCAAAAAAGCAGAGCTAATAAAAATAGAATATACATTATGTCTTGCTAACCCTTTTAAGGGTATTCTATTTCATTAAAATAAGCTTTAGTGCTTATTGTGGGAAAAATAAAATGCTCACTAGCCAGGGTTAAAAAGATGTGAATTTTTTAAGTTATTTTTGTGACTGGTTAAGTGTCTTTCTTGGGAAGCAGATAAACAGACCCTTGCTTGTGGAAGCATTTATTTCAACACCAAGTTCCCCCCGAGAAGTAATTGTTTAAAATTATCATAAATCTCTGAATTAATTTGGGGACCTTATTCAAGATATGATAAATTATAAGTATTTTTACCAAATTTTTAATGCATAGGAGAAAGTTAAAATTTACTTTTTCTTAGGATAGTGTTGCTTCTCAATTTTTGGAATGACCTAGACGTTTGCAACCTGGGAAGAGGGAATCAATCCTTTATTAGTGGCTGTAATGGGATAAAAACAGCTCATTAGCTGCTTTTCTCAGACTCTTATTTTACATCAGAGTTCTTTAAAAAAAGGAAAATTTTTAAATGGTGCCAGAATAGATGTTCTCATGAATAAAAATTTTCTTAATGTTTGCATATAGTACCTGAAAAAGTTTATGAATGGGTGTTAGGAAGTATTAGGGCCAAAACATAATATTTGAGTTCATGGTTCACACATGTTATTAGAAGAGTCTGCAAAACAGACTGTGTCACCGAGCTGTAGGATCACACTTGTGGTGAGGATTTAGGGAAAGGCCAGTTACCCTCAGAGTCTTTGCCCAGAAACCAGTGATGTTCAGCTGTGCTGAGGGAAAGGCCTGCATTCCTAGTATTACAGTCTGTGGACAGAGGAGAAACTCTTGGCTTCAGACACATTAAACCCACAGGATTTTACTGATTCCGTATAGCAAGAGACCTTTGACAAAACGCTTGTGAACCTAGATAATAAAGCCAGTTCATGCTAAGCTTTGGAATTCTCGACACTACTAATGAGATTTCCATTGTAAGGATTTTGGTTTGGTTTTTAAATCACAGCAGAGGAACATTAAATTGGAGAGAGATCTGCTCACATTTTAAGCCATTAAAATATTTTCCTACCTAGTGTAAAGCTACCCTATTTGCAGCTGCAGAAATTCTAGACAGTAATTTGGAGGAAAATATTGCAAAACCGATTTCAGTTTATGTACTTAGTTTCCATATTTGAAATTCATTTAGTAAAAGATTAGATATGTTGAATGGTTTTGAGTATAGTTCTCATTTTGTGTGTGTGTGTACTACTGTGTCAAAGTCAGTAAGTCTAGAATAAAATTCTATGAAAACCATTGTGGGATTATGTGTATATGTATGTTTACACACACACACACACACACACACACACACACACACACACACACACCTTTGTTCTGTTTCTATCAGTTCCCTTAGTATGTATTTCTTTGCATTCCCTGTGTGTTTCTATAGGAAGTACGTCTCCAGGTTACATTTTCTATTGTCAGATAATTTTTAGCTGAGCTCCACTTATATATGTGAAGATAAAAATTGGTTTTTGATTTCTTTTTACTATAAGGTGGACTCTCATTATCCTCCTGTTCAGAGACTCATGACCCCAAAGCCAGTCTCCATACATCGAATTGTTTATTTTAAACCGTCTCTGACCCCATCTGGTGGATTGAAGAAGACTAATCAAAGAATAGATAGAAACCTCAGTGTGAGTATTTGTTTATTTTCACTTGTCTTCGAGTATCGATGAAAATGAACAAGAATAAATAATGTAAAACACAAACACTGTGCCATCGCTGTCTACCAAGTAGATAATGCGTACACTTTATGAATTAGTGATGTTTATGAATTGGTGTGGATTTATAATGGCTGGCACCTGAATCAAATCCCAAATTACAGTTTACTAGTAAGCACTAGTATGTCCTCATGGTTTAGACTAAATAATTTTGGTAGGTTTGTTTTATGTATGTACTTTGTTTGCATTGTTGGACTACTGGAAATAAATTTCAGATATCACATCTTTCATCTCTGAATGCTTTGGCATTCATTTTCTAAGTCATTTCTTCAGTATTATCACAGGTAAGAAACGAGTGCCAGTCCCTTCCTGATATTACCTAATATCTCGCCCATGTTCAGGTGGTGTTTATAGTTGGGTTTTTGAACCATAATCTAAGAAAGTTTTACAAGTTACTTTCAGTTTCGCCTTTCTAGACCTATAAACTTCCATCTCACCACATTGTTTTTATTTTTAAATCACCTCTTTATTGGGATATAATTCAGATTGAAAAACATTTACCTATTTAAATTGTATGGTTCTGTGGTTTTAGTGTATTCACAGAGTTGTTCAGCCATCACCACAGTCAGTTTTAGAACATTTCCATCTCCATTTTCCCGACCCCCAAGAAGCCCATACCCATTAATAGTTATCCCTCACTCATATCTCTCCAGCCCTCGGCAACCACTGACCTGTGTCTGTAGATGTGCTTGTTCTGGACATTTCATATAAATGGATTCTTGAAATATGGGGTTCTTAGTGACAGGCTTATTTCACTTAGCATAATGATTTCAAGTTTCATCCATGTCATAGCGAGTATGTGAACTTCATTCCTTTTTATGGCTGAACAATATTTGTTTGGATGTGCCACATTTTGCTCATCCATTCATGAGGAGATAGACATTTGTATTATTTTCACTAATGAATAATCCTCCTATGTTTTTTTCTGTACAATTTGTTCTTGTTACTGTTGGTGGTGTTGTTTCGGTGAACATATGTTTTCATTTCTCTTGGGATCTGAACCTAGGAGTGGAATTCCTACACTCATTGGTTTTTACTTTCAGGTGTACAAGACTACATAATGATGAAACATTTATACCCCTCACAAAGTGATAAAGGCCCTCCGAGTCTTCTACCCCTCTGACATGTGTCGTGTACAGCTGTAGCAATACCATTTTGAAGAGATCAGGCCCATTGTCTTATACAATGTCCCATTATCTGGGTTTGTCTGTTTTCTTGTGTCATTTACCTAAAGTGTGGTTTTTTATTTGCATAGCATCTTACTGTTTGTGCCTTTACTTGTATATATTATAGTTAATCTGTTTGATCTTCGTAACAAACCCATTTCTTGAAATGTTTCAAAGTAAAGTTGAAAGAGTCTGATGTTTACCCATTACTCTTTTATCTCAAATCACCCATCATGATTACAATTTTGTCATATTTGCTTTATCAATATTTAAATAGTATTTTGAACTTAATTTTGGACCTACAGAGTTGCAAGACAGATTTGAAGAAGTCCACATTATACTACATTTACTTTATCTTTTTCTGCATGTTTTCTATGAACAAGGAAATCCTTACATAAGTAATGAACCATTATCAAAGCCGGAAAGTTAACATTGGTTCAATACTATTCTGTATTTTGCATGTTGCCAATGATGCAAAAGACAAAGAACCTAAGATCATGTTTTAGGGCATAATAGTTCCTTAGAGTTTTTGTGTGGGTTTGTTTTTTATTTTGATATTTTACAACATACATACTTCTGAAGAATACAAGTTAGGGTGTAGCTAGTCCTGCAATTTGGGGATGTGTGATGTTCCTCCTGATTAGATTCCAGGTGTGTACTTTTGGTAGTAATACCCCAGAAAGGATGCTGAGCTCTTCTCAGTGTATCATGTGGGAGGCACCTGCTGTCAGTTCATCCTATTTGTGGCAGTGTGATCGTTACCGAAGGTGGTGTCAGTGGGATTTGTCCAATGTAAAGGGACCTCTTTACCTTTTATTAGTAGTAACTTTCTTGTGGGGAGATAATTTGAGCACATAAATGTCCTTTTCACCCACTCGTGTTAGCATTATTGAGGATATTTGCCTGAATCTATTATTTGTTTATTGCCAAAGGGTGATTCCCTAATTCCTTGTCCCTTCTACGTTAGTTGGCTTTTTATTATAGGTACATTTTCTTTTCTCTATTTATGTGTTCATTTTAAATGTCAAAATGAATTTTTACATAAGTAGGTTAAATCCTTCCTTAACATTACTTGTTTTGATGCTCATATTGTCCCATATTGGTCTTTGGCCTGGCTTCGATGACCTTTTGATGTTCCCCGTGGGTTTTTTTTAACCATTTAGTTGCTTTTTGATATTATAAAGTAATCCAGGCTCATCTTGTAAATTCCTGGCCCTGGCCCTATTATCATCACTTATTTCTCCAAGGAAACCTGATTCATTTTTTTGGAAGGATTCCTTAGTTTCAGAGAATTGTTTCTAAAGGAATATCATTATGAAGATGCTTGAGCATTTGATAGGCCATAAGAAGAGATAAGTAAAAGTCTCTTTGTGCTTGGTAGTGTATCATGTATTATGAAATGGTCGTGTATACTACCATTTCATTTAAAGCAGAGTTGTGCTCGGTGACATTTTATGTGTATGCAATTACATTCTTACTTTTGTGTACCATTCAGGCGGCAGGGTATAAATTGCCAATTTTGGGCATGCAATTTCTGATTCCAAATATGGAAACTCGCAGATAGAAGGATGGTGTTACAAAAATGAGAACAAATAAGCAAGCATTTAAACATGCTCTGTTCATTTTTTCTAGACTGGATATGAAAAAGCTATGATACCAGGACAAAACACAGAACAAGATAGGTAACGTCGTCTTTATATTATAGCTAAACATTTTATTTAATTTGTAAGGTCTATATTTGATTCACATAAACCTGTTTGAAGATTAAGTAAGGTTGAAAAACAGAACTTTTTACACAAAGATGTCTATCAGCTTTTAAAATCACATTCACCTGTATCTTTATTTTCTTGTTAGTAGTTCTCTAATTTTTAGGTATCCAGTTAGTTCACAAATTATGGAGCAGAGTAATATACCGATTGCCTTAATTTCCTTTCTTTCTTTCTTGCTCTTTTTTTCTTCTTTTTGCTTGGTGGTTTTCATTCCCAAATTTCAGTATGTCTGCGGCCAATGGTTTGTCTCCTGGAGTAGGTCATGAAGGTGGCAAGATGATACGGCAGAGAACAGGCTTCATGGTAACTGAAACCCCAGAGGAGGAGGTAGGTTATATAGTTAATACTCTTCATGTTTATTAAAGGCCTTGGTGCGCTGTGGTGGGGAGGGGAGGTGTGAAGGGGTGGGCTTTGGGGTGACCCAGCACAAGACTAACCTGCCACTGAATTAGTCCTTTCTAATAGTGTGTTTGTGTGTGTGTGTTGTATGTGTGTGTTTTAAATTACCAGGCTTTTAAATTTTAAATCATGTTCACTGTGACAAAACAGTAAAACTAACCAGCCATTTTAATTTCATTAGTATTATCAAAAAGCTGTAATTCTTCCAAAACAGAATTGCAAGTGAAGTTATTTGACCCTCGGAATATTATTATAAGATTAGATTTAGCCAATTTCTGAACCGTCTATGGGTAGATTAGTATTGTATATATTCATCTCACTCGCCTTTTTCTTCATATTACTTATTAAACGTTTCAGTGTCGTGAAAGAGAACTCTGGGTTATTGAATTTCACTGTTACCTATTTATCCAGTAGGAAGATTAACCACAATCCATCCTGCAGGGTACATTGGGGTCCATTGGTAGTACGTGCTGAGGGGAATGTCCATGCACGTCTCCCTGGGCACAGGTGCAGTCTGTTCTGTAGGCTCTTTACCTAGGAATGGGATTGGATTATAGGGCATCATACACACCTTCAGATGCGTGATGTGTTGCCTCATTGCTCTTCCTGGTAGTTTTACAGCTTACCACTTCCACATGACCGTGGGTGGTCTGCTCTTTCTTTTTCCTTATCAATCTGATTTTGTTTATTTTACATTTTTTGCCAATGTGATGTCAGCAAAGTGGCATGCCATTGGAGTTTCATTTTGCATTTTGTTTGTTATTATGAGAGGAACATTTTTTTTGTGAGTTTTTTCACCATTTGGGGTTCTCTTTCTTCATCCATTTTCTTTCTCATAGGTTATTTGGTTACTGAAAGAGAGCCCTTTATATATATAAAGAGAGTCCTTTATATATATAGAGAGAGAGTTCTGGACATAAAAGTTCGATAAGGATACAGACCAAGTGAAGATTGGTTAATTTAACCTTTCTTTCTATAGCTGGCTGTGTTTGTTTTCTTGCCACTTTGAGGTGAATGCAGGTCTCCTGTCAATCTTTTTATAAATGCACTTCAGCTTAGCTGAGTCATTTAAGCTTTGGTTGTTTCTTAATGCTTTCATTTGTCATTTGTTTCTCATTAAATTTTGTTTGTGACTTTCTCATTGATCCCTGAGTTTTTTAGGAGTCTGTTTTTCACCCGTAAATAGGAGAACTGGTAACAGTTTATGATGAAGGTAAATTCGTGTTTTGATTGAAATTCTGGCATGTATTAGTATTGATTTCCTTTATGTCTATTGGTATTTTGCTTTGGTGATTTTATAGAGTGGGAGTCCTTTGTTTTTTGGTTTTTCTTTATCTCCTCTTTTCCTATTTAGTACCTCTGTCGTTGGGATTGTGTGACTCACCAGAATCATGACCGGTTTGGCAATTTGGACTTCCTGCCATATGGCCTGTCTGGTGATATTTATGTTGGAGGTCTCAGCTCTGTTACTGGTCTTGAGGGTCTATTTTTTCCTTAGTTTCTACTTGTTGCTGGGATGGAGTGTTACAAAGTGAGGCAATATATCAGTGTATTGTAACATCTTGAAAGAAAAGTCTTGAATGCCATTGATTATTCCATGTATAATATTTTCAAGTTTTCTTAGCAAATCACTTTCCTTTTGTAATTAAATCTCTTTATGTAGACATATTTCCATGTAAGAAATAGGTTATTTGTCTTACCTTGTTTATATGAGGAAATTAGTAGTGATTAATATAGCATGAGCTTGTTCCTTACGGGAGCTTTTATATTTCTCTGTAAAATTTTTGGCCCTACATTTTCAAAGTCTATCTCCGTTTGAGAAAAACATCAGATTGTTTTAGTGTTTGCCTGATGACAGATTTGTAATTTTTGCCTATTTCTCTTCAGTTTCAAATTTGAAAGATATAATTCCTAAGATCTTTCGCTGAATCTCAAGCTGATACCTATAGCCATTTCTCAGATTTTAGCCATTTCGCAGATTTGTGTTTAGTCTGATTTTGCTGTAGAGTGACATGTTGAAGGTGGTGGTAGTTAAATGTTTGTTTATTTTGCTCTTATTAAATTGTATACTAACTGTTAGGAGCTTTATGGCCATCTAACCCCTTAGGTCTCTTTTCACCTCCTCTGTTATCTAGATCCCCTCCCTCCCTCTGTAGGGATTGAGTGTTAGTAATTAAACATTGTCATTTTGCCTCTACTGTGATATCAATCTTGTTTTTTAATGAAAGAGTTCATTGATAGAGAATAGGTAAGTAGTATATGGTAAGACTGAGTTTGTGGAGATTTAACTGCTTGATATTATGAGGTCAGGTACTGTCCTGCCACTTAGTGACGTGAGTGACCTGGGTTAAAGTAACTCTTTGTACATCAACTTCCTTCTCTTTAGAAGACAGCTATTTTTAGATGTATTTATTAGCTACATCTAATATTGTCTGCTATTTATTAGCTATGTGACACAAGGCCATATATCTCCGTGCCTCAGTTTCTTCATGCACAGCAGTAGTGTGACATAACTCATGTGAGATAATCCATGTAAAGGTATTATAAATTTAACATATAGTAAGTCCCATTTTTGATGGTGGTTGTGTTCTACTTGAGGTATCTGTAACAATCCGATTATACATCTTGACTTTCTTTTTCCCATATTGGTGAATCATGTCAAAATTTTAGTGACTAGGAATCATACTTAGAATTAGTTCAATGTCAATATATAACGAAGCCGTATTTCCAAGCTTAAGGAGTTGGTGTGAGACATAGGTTATTCGGCTAATGTGTCCAGGTGTTACAAGGATGTAAGGGGAGGAAAATAAGACTGGAAGTTGGAGATGGGGAGAAACATCCCTACAGAAATGCCTTTGTTTTTCTCTCCACCCTCCACAAGATTTAATTATAAGTTTCACACAGAAGAAATGTTGCAATTGACACACAATTGACACACACATTCCCAGCACTAGATTCTAATATTTTGTTTTATTTGCTTTACCTAGCAAATAACTATCCTATTATGTTTTGGGTGCATTGCAAACTAAGTTTAAGGTGTGAATATACTTCATCCACAAATAATTCATTATGCATTGCTTGAACCAGAGTTAAATATCTGTTGTTTTATATATTAGAAAGAATTTACATGTAGTGAAATGTAAAATTCTTAGGTTTACCATTGAATGAATTTGACAGGTATTTACACCTATGTAACTCAAAGCCTACTGAGTGTGGAACATTTTTAGTCCTGTGGAAAATTCACTCATGCTCTGTCCCAGTCAGTACTCATTGCCTCCTGTCCCAGGGCAATCAATGTTCTCATTTTCCTACGGACTACTGGGTTTGTTTGTTCTAAATGTCATATCAGTACAGCTACTCAGTGTGTACTGTTTTTTGCCTGACTCTTATGGAAAGCTGCTGTGAACGTTCTTGTATCTGTTTGTAGACATATGTTTATTTCTCTAGTGTAAATACCTACATGTGGACGTGCAAGTAATAGTTTAAAGTCTCACCAAGAGTGTGTGAACCTTTCTGTCACTCTACATCCTCACCAATAGTTGGTTGTCCTCTTTTAAATTGTAGCCATTCTGCTTTGTGTATGCCGCTGTGTCATTGTAATTTTACTGTGCATTTCCCTCATGACTAGTAATGTGTTCTTGTTTATGTGCTTCTTGGCCACGTGCATGTTTTCCTTTGTGAGTGCTCTCTTCAGAACTTTTGCCCTTTAAAAACTTGGGTTTCTTTTTATTATCCAGTTATTGGAGCTGTTTATAAATTCTGGACACAAGTACTTTGTCTGATACAGGCCTTACAAATATTTTTTTCCCCGTCTAGTTTGCCTTTCATTTTCTTATCAGCTGTTGTTCTACGTTTTATGACATCTGAATTTGATATATTTTACTCACTATTTTTACTGTTCTTTGTGTTCTAAGAAACTTTTACCCCTTCCCAGGCTGCAAGGAATTCTCCTATAGTAGTGTTTTTTTTGTTTTTTTTCTGATTTACTTTTTGATTTCACGTGTGATCCGTGTATTATTGTGATCCCTGTTTAATCATGACTTTAATGTTTTAGAACGCAGTGAGATTATTTTTAAAGCCCAGTGTATGGTGTGTTTGCTGAATTCAGAGAGGGTATATTCCGTAGTATTTGTATAGTGGCCTGTAGATTTCAGGTCCATGACTGATAGTATTTCTTACATCTTCTTTGTTCTTGCTGAAGGGTTTTTTTAGTGCAGTGTCTGGTCAGTGTTTTAAAATTCTTGAGAGAGAGGGGTTAAATTGTCAACTTTTGATTTGGTGAATTTGTATTTTCCCCTTAATTATTTCAAGTTTTGCTTCGCATATTTTGAGGCCCTCATGACTGCATGCACATAACATCTGTTATGGACTTTCAATGATGTGCCCCTGTTCATTCCACAAACTGTGTTTTTTAGAAAAACTCTTTGAAATAAGGTTTTGTCCTAAAATCTGCTTTGTCTACTAATCATATAGGCTGCCATTCTTTTATTAGAACAAGATTCCTTGTGCTTACAAATTGTGTTTTCTATCTTCTCCATCCATTTACTTTCAACCTGTGTATTTATATTTAAACTAAGCCTCTTGTAGACAGCATATAGTTGAGTGTTCCCTTTTTATCTTTCTGCCTTTTAATTGGAATGTTTATAATTAATGCAATTATTGACATGTTTGGATAAAAGCCTCCATGTTTGAATTGTTGTAGTTACTTGTTTACTTCTGACACGTATGTCTTCATGTTACTTTGCGGTTCTTTTTGCGATTGCGATACATTTCCTTAACTCTTTACATTCTACTTTGTGTTAACACGGTGCGACTTCCTGTACCAATTTAAGAATCTTGCATGTTTATTTTTTGATTTACTAGCCTTTTTACTTGGTATTTTATGCTTACTTGTTATTTTTGTTACACTTAAACAGATGGTCTATAAATCCACAGATAAAATTTTTGTTTTTTTCAGTTATATGTATTTTAAAGAAAGTCATAGAAAAACAATGTGTGATTTTGTTTCTGTTGTTATGTCTCCTCACGTATTCTTTATTTTTTCTGGAAACGTGTCTCTATTTGGTCTCATTTCCCTTCAGCCTGAAGACCTCGTAGAGCAAGTTTTATGGCAACAGATTCTCTTAGTTTTCTTTTATCTGTAAATGTCTTTATTTTTCCTCTTTGGGGGGAGATTGACTTTACTGAGGTGTGGTTTATGTATAATAAACTGCGTCCGTTTGAAGTTATTCCAATTGTTTTCATGGCAGTGACCTTTCCTGAACTCATACCCTGTCTGCTCTGTGGTGGGCAGCAGCCGAGACTCTTTAGTTAGAGTTGGCTGCTTGCTGTCCGTCCATCTTACAGTCATGCAGTTTATAGGTCTGCCGGAGATTTGGACACTTATATGCAGGCGTGGGGCTCCTCTCCTGTGGCTCTTCAGTTGTGCATCTCCTGTTGTCTCCTAGCTGCTGTGGTCACTTAGTGTGTCCTCTGATTTTCACCCTACACATTTGCTGTTTTCTTTCTTAATTTCAAGTGTTCAGTCGCCCCAAATAATTGAGAGAACAGGAAACTCAGTGCGTTTTCTCTTCTTCCACTGTCGTCTCCCCTCCAGTTTCTGCTTGCTTTTGTTTGCGTGTTAATGTTTTCAGATTGTTACTTTTAATATTTAGGCCAGAGATTCTAATTGTTATTTCAGAGGATTGGGCTGGTTCCAGCACTCTACCAAGAGCAGAAGCAGAACTTCTTTTGTTTGTACTTAATCTGGGTCATGTGAGACTTGGGGTGGCCTTTGCTATATTGGGTGACACACCAAAGCAGTTCATCAAACTCATGAGAAATGATGTTTATTAAATGCTTGATTTATAAGCCATGAACACATATAAATGTGCATTTCATGTTAATACCACTCCTGTGGGTATTACTGTTTCCCTCATTTTCACCGATTAGGAGATCGGTACTTAGGGCAGTTAGGTTCACAGTCACATGCCAACTGGTGGCACAGCTGGGATTCAAATCTTGTTTAGTTTCTTTGATTCAAGAGCTCATGTCGTCAACACTGCACAGTGCTGCCTTGACGTATTATAAATTTACCTCAAATTATATAAATTCTACCTGAAAAAATGTGGAGATAAAAGAATGACTGAAAAGATGAACTATGTCATTATAAAACATACTGTGTTCTAGGAAATGGAATGACCAGTATTACCGAGAATCAATCCCATGACCAGTTCTTCACAGCCATCCTTCAATTTTCATTGCTCTGTGTTGACATCTTTTCCATCTTAGAAAAAATGAAATTAAACACATTTTTTTAACTGTGGGAATGAAAAAGCTGTATATAGTGAGTTTTCTAAAACAGATATGACACTTCAAGGTTCACTTTTCTCTTGACAGATTGGATTTACAGTTAGTGTACCTGTTGCAAAAACAGCAAAACTTTCTGGTTCTAGTAGTGTTTCAGAACCAGTTACAAGTGGTTCAAGTAAGTAAAAAAAATCTCGTAATCTTTACATAAAATTATTTGCATATATTAGATTGTTATTTCTAATTCTTGAACTTTTTGGCATTTTCTACAAACGCCTTCATTTGAATGGAGTTAGTTCAGAAAAGCAAACAGTCGCTAATATCGACATTTTGACAATGCATTTTAGTAATTAACCTCAGAGATAATTAGCTCCCTAAATTTCAGTGTTACAGGTTGGTTGTGAGGGGTTAGTGGCAACAGCAGATTCATCCATTGTCTTTGTTTAGTCAAAATAAGATGAAAGTGTATTATTAAAATGAAATCTCCTTCCCCATAGTGCTATTACTGTGCATTACATGTTTTTGTTTCTTATGTAGCTGTTTCAAAGAACACTGCAGTGCCCCCTCTGTCGTCTGCGGAGGCTGATTGTTGTCATACACTCTCCGAGCACACTGCTACCAGCTCCAAGAAACCAGCATTTAACTTGGCAGCTTTTGGAAATGTTGACCTGGTAAGGATTAATTGGAATTGATTCAATCACACTGGAGTTGATTCGATCACTTTGGTTTATTGCTGATGACTTACCATTGTGTTTCTGTGCAGTCAATTGGGAAATTTTTGAACCTTAAAACAAATCAGCTTGGAGATTCTTCTTTCTATTCTGAGAAAACAAAGTATAGTCAGGCAGCTATGGTTGTCAGACAGCCTAAAGTACGAAACACGCCATATCAGGTTGGTTTGAATAGGACTGATAACCTTTTATTTAAAAATAGTTGTTAAGTAACTGTTGGCACTCAAATAGAATTTTGTTTTAGTTATTCTCAGGTGAAATGCTATACGTGGGTATTACAAACATTCTTTCCGTTTAGGGACTATATGAACATGAATTTAGATCTCAGTAAACATCTTATACATTAGGTTTGTGTGTGTTAAGGGTGTGAGAAGATTAATTCCTCTTTTAAACAAATAATTGAGACATGAATTACATGTAGTAAAATTTACCCTCATTGGAGTATTTGAATTTGAGATAGTTTGTATGTGGTATGAGGCATGGATCCAAGTTTGTTTAACATAAAAATGTTTAATTTCTCTACTACCACTTGTTGACAAGACTATAGTGTCTGTATTGAATTGCCTTTGCACCTTTAAAACATTCATGGCAGTATTTTGGCTCTCTTTCTGGACTTCCTATTCCTTTCCATTCATCTATTGATCCTTTTCCTGTTTTGATTACTACAGCTTTACAGTAAGTCTTGAAATCAGGTCCTGTGTGTCTTTAAACTTTGTTCTTGTTCAAGGTTGTTTTGGCTTTCCCAGTTCTTTTGCTTTTTCATAATTTGAGAATCACACTATCAGCTTTCTACAAAGTCTACAGGGATTTTGGTTGGGTTTGCATTGAGTCTAAAGACCAGTTCGGGAGAATAATCCCAACGAAATTGAACTTTCCAATCCATAAAGTCAGTATGTCTCTCCATTTATTAAATTTAAATTTCTTTTTAAATTTCTGCCAGTGTTTTTTTTTTTTCAATTTATTAGTTTCAGGTGTACAAGACAACGTAATACTTAGACATTCATCATTTATATCCCGCACACTTTGAACCCCCCTCCCCCCATCCACTATTTCTCCGACCTCGCACTGAGCTATCACATTATATATATAAAATTATCTGCCAGTGTTTTGTAACAGTCATCACACAGGCCTTGCACATGTTTGGTTAGATTTATACCTATGAATAGACTATTCAATAAATTGAATTCATAGTTAAAATGCCTTTTAGCAAAGAAAACTACAGGTCTGATAACTTCCCTGTAGCATTCTAGCCAACATTTAGGACAGAAATAATACCAATTCTCCACAAACTTTTTGTACTTCCCAGCACATTTAGAACTGACATTATCCTGATAACTAAAACCAAAGACATTATAGGAAAGTATAGACCAATTTTTCTCATGAGTGACAGATACAAACCTTCCCAACAAATATTTGCAGATGTATCTGAGCACATATAAAAAGCATATTATATCATGGTCATGTGGTGTATGTCCTGGGTATGTAGGATGGTTGAGCATTGAAAATTAAAGTTAAATACCAAGTAAATAAAAAAATAAAACTACATGAATATCACCACAGATGCATGAAACTCGTTTGAAAAAATCCATTCATGATGAAAATGCTAAGCAGAACTACATATTTCCCCCAAATAAAACCAGGACTCATATTAATGTTTGCTGTAAAAGACGCGTTAGGGCTTATGTTCAGGGGATATCATCGTGAAAAATCATGCTAGGTGTTATTATCCAGTTAGGTCTTATTTTTGGGGAAACACAGTAGGAATACATGGAACTTCCTGGATGTGGTAAATTGTACCTACAGGAAATCTTCAGCTAACATCGTACTAATGTTAAAAGACTGAAATCTTTCCCCCTACGATTAGGAAGAGAACAAAGATGTCTGCTATCACTGCTGCTGTTACATGTACTGCAGGTCCTAGCTAATGCCAGAGAAAAGAAACACAGGGCATACATACATATTGGGAAGGAAGGAATGAAATGATTCTTAGTCATAGGCAACGTGCTGATCTACATAGAAAATCTCAAGTAACTACAAGAAGGACGTGTAAGTCGTGCTCGCTTTGGCAGCAGATATACTAAAATTAGAACGTGTAAGTGGGTTTAGGAAGGTTGCAGAATACATGGTCAATATAACAAAAGAGTTATGTTTACATATAACATTAGCAGAGAGCATTTAGAAAATGCTGGTTTTAAAAGTAATACCCATTTAAGGTATATTGCATCATTCTGTTTTGTCCTGAGTCTTGAAGCTCATACAATTCTGTTTTTTGTAAATGTTGTATATGTTTTGTATATGTTGTATATGTTTTGTATATGTTGTTCCAGATTTTGACATTTTAAAATGGAGGAGTAATAATACTTTTGAACATGTAGGCTTTTGGAGAGGGAAATCGTGTAAAGGTGACAATCTATGACAGACATAGAAATCGTATGTGAAAAATATATTTGAAGATCTGTCCTGTCCTTAGAGTAATTTCTTATTTTCCTGATGAGAGGATGCTTTCATAAATAGTTAACAGTAATTATGAGTCTTATTTCTGTGTGTGTTCACAAAGGGCAATATTTTATTTCAGAAAGTGTTAACTGGATCTTGGAGTCATACAGGGAGATTGTTCTAAAATTTAAAAACTTTTCAAAAGTTAAAATTGTTTACAGTTAACATAGTTCACTGCATTAGTAGCAGATAGCATGACACAAGCCCATGATTCCTAAGCTTGTCCCAAGTCAGTCTATCCCTGCTGCTTCCTTCTCTATTTCATATATGCAAGCATATACTGTTTAATGCTGAGTCCTGAGATACCGTATGAGTCATTCTCAACACAGGCCTCCAGATGTTCATCGTTGACATTTGGGATGAATCTATTTGTTCTTTCTGGCTTTCCTAGAGCGTGAGAGTTGAAAGGTATATTAAAGATTCTCTAAGTCACTTAGCATAATGTTCTCTAGGTCCATCCATATCGTTGCAAATGGTAAGATTTAATTTTTCTTTATGGCCGAGTGATACTCCATTGTGTAAATGTACCACAGCTTCTTACTCCAGTCATCTACTGATGGGCATTTCGGTTGTTTTCATGTCTTGGCTATTGTTGAATAAGGCTGCAGTGAACATAGGGGTGTGAATATTTTTTTGAATTAGAGTTTTTGATTTCTCTGGATAGCTAGCTAAGGGTGGAATTACTGGGTCATAAGGTAGTTCCATTTCCATTTTTTTGAGATACCTCCATACTGATTTCTGCAGTGGCTGCACCAATCTGCAATCCCACCAAAAGTGCGTGAGGGTTCCCTTTAGTCCACATCCTTGTCAGCACTTGTTGTTCGTTGACTTATTGATGATAGCCGTTCTGATCGGAGCGAGGTGATATCTCATTGTGGTTTTTATTTGCATTTCTCTAGTGATTAGGGAGGTTGACCGTTTTTTTCCTATTTCTGTTGGCCATCTGTATGTCCTCTTTAGAGAAATGTCTCTTCATGTCCTCTGCCCATTTTTAAATTCCGTTGTTTGTTTTTTTGGTGTTGATTTCAATGAGTGTTTCCTATTTTGGATATTAATGCCTTATCAGATGTATCATTGACAAATATACATCTTTCAGTAGGATGCTTCTTTTGTTGTATTGATGGTTTCCTTTGCTGTGAAAAAACTTTTTATTTTGATGTAATCCCATATGTTTATTTTTTCTTTTACTCCCTTACCCAAGGGGATATATCAGTAAAAATATTATTCTGGGTAATGTCTTCAAATTTGCTTTCTATATTTTCTTCTGGGAGTTTTATGGTTTCAGTGAAATAAGTCAGACAGAGAAAGCCAAATACCATATGATCTCACTTACATGTGGAATCTAAATCACTGAATAAATGAGCACACTAAACAGAAATAGTCTCAGAGACATTGAGGAAACACTGATGGTTGCTGGTTTGGGAGGTGGATGGGGATGAGGGAGAAGGTGAGGAGATTAGAAGCACAAATTGGTATTCACAATATCACCACAGAGATCTGAAAGACAGTTTGGGGAATATAATCAATAATGTTGTAATGATTTTGTAGGGTTTCAGGTGGGCACTTGTCTTATTAGGGAGACCATGTCAGGGACGGTGTAGATACCTGACCACTGTGCTGTGCACCTAAAGCTGAATGATATTGAATGCCAACTATAATTTACTATATATGTAGTCACGGGATGTGGAGTACAGCATAGGGAATAGTGCCAATGGAATTATAATAGCTGTATACTGTGTCAGAAGGTTAATATATTGGGGGAGGAGGGTTATCACTTTGTGAGCGGTGTAAATGTCTAACTATTACATTGCTTTGTACACCTGAAACTAATAAAAAACAAGTAAAAGAAAAGAAAAGTTTCTCTAATTCATTTCCATTTTATGGGTTAGTGGAGTAACGCATTGAGAGGCTCGTGCCCTGTAGAATCCAGTGACAGGACAGACTGTCAATTTTCCTGGAGGATTATAATATTGCTTCACGTTTGCTGAAGCCGCTGTCCTGAACACCAATCCTTAATGGGCATGAAATAATTGATACAACTAATGTATAATATTGTAGTTGCTCTGAAAATATAATGAATGTTTGGTATCATATAGAGAAACATTATTTAAAGTACTTATTGTGGTTCAGTTTTTCAGATGCTATCAGCTAGTTATAGAAACTGGGTTGTAATTTGATTAAAACTGTGTTTTTTGATAGTGAGCATTATCAGACTGCTTTGATTGGTAGTAGTCACTTGGTTATGAAATGTTGTAGTGCATTCTTGAGAAAAGGAAATATTTCTATTGGAATTTGTAAACATTGTTTGTGTATTAAAGGGTACTTGTCTATTCTTTACAAGATTGTGTCCTTGACTCCAATTATAAGAAAGTTAAAAAGCCATTTATTAAGAAAGAGCCTACATATTTAACATTTTTCTTTCACTAAGATTTAAGAAACAACTGCATTTATTTATTTATTTATTTATTTATTTATTTAATTAATTAAACTTTATTGGGGTGACAATTGTTAGTAAAGTTACATGTGTTTCAGGTGTAGAATTCTATACTACGTCGTCTATATATCACATTGTGTGTTCACCACCCAGAGTCAGTTCTCCTTCCGTCACCATATATTTGATCCCTTTTACTCTCATCAACCACATGACTTCACTGCTATGTGGTAAATAAAACTGAAAACAACAAAGGAAGAAGGCAAACAAATGAAAAGAAACAACTCCTTTTAAAAGTTTGTATTTCCATTGCAGTAGAATCTATAGTCTCTTTGATTAGTTATCTTGAAATTTACTGTAAATACTATTTAATACCCATAATAACTATATTTTAATACAGTTCTCCTTCATTCAGTGTTCTTTGATTTAAGTATCAGGGATAAACAGAGGAAGTTAATGCTACAATGTTCTGCCAGTTACCTTATTTTTCCCATTTCACACAGCTGGCAGATCTTTAGAGTGGTGCAAGGTGTCTTATCATGTTTTTCTGATTGCTGGAGTAATTTCTCAGGCAGAGAATTGCGTTAGGAAGAAAAAAGGTTGACTATATGATTAATGACACCACCCAGAGATAAGCTGTTGTTAACACAATATTCCTATTTCGCTTTCCACCTCCATTCTGTGTTGTAAATATTTTCATTGTCTGAAATGTGTGCTGTAGAGTTCACGGTTCCAACAGATAATGCAAGTTTTACTTTCTAGGCACCACTCAGAAATAAAGCTCAGCAACTCAATGCACAATCCTGTGATGCGACCGGTTCAAAAGTGCAGCGAATATTCAAATGTTTAGAGATGTTGACAAGCCCTCTCCCGGTAAAATTTTTAAAATCACAAGTAAATGCAACAGTGTTTCACAATTTGAGTTTAGTGAAAAATCTTAATTTTGTTATGATTTCAATATTAACAGGTTGCAAAAAGAATTCCACTTGCTGTTTCTTCTCCCCGGAAGTCTGTAAGTTGATTTTTAAACTTTCTCAATGAGCTATATTTTTGTATACTGGTGATGAAAGTCATATTTTTCAAAGTTTGCCATGCATTCTAATGTATTTTATTTTTTCAGCCTCTTGATAGGAGTGGGATAGATACCACCAGAAACTTGGGGGCCAAAAGGCGAAAGGTAAGACTTCTTTAGTGATTATTTCTGTAAAGTGTGAGGACTTTTGCATTATTTATTTTTAAGTCAGCCAATAACCAAACTGAATTTAGTTGATAGTCATTAGGGAGCATGTATGAAAACTAAGATTTTTTCTTTGATGTTGTTCCTCTTGTGAGCGCCTTACTGAGCATATTGCTGTATCCGTAGTAGAAGCTCATGCAGTATTTTGGGGCTATTTGACATTCCCATCTTGGGCATCTCGGCAGTCTTTACGAGTGACGGTTGCCTTTGGATAAATAAAATAAAACTATAAAAATAATGAAAAAATAATAAATAAAGTAATCATTTGATAAACAAAAAAAAAAAAAAAAGAGAGCAGTGAACAGAGTCAGTGAACTGAAGTGGTCACTGAATGTAGTTATCTTTGTAAACTTTCCTCATTAACAAAAATATGTCAATCTCCTGTGTGTAATAGATTTCAAATTGACATATCTTCCATCAGTCAGCCCCAAATACTATTCCAAATACCAGAGCTAGTAAAAAATATAATATACATTATATCCTGCTAACCCTTTTTAGTGTGTTTTATTTGTGAAAATTAGCTTTGGAGGTTACTGTGGGAAAAATAAATTGCTCAATAGCCAGGGTTAGAAAGTTATATTTTTGGTTAGTTATACTTGTGGCTGGTTAAGAGTCCTTCTGGGGAAACAGATTCCCAGATCCTTACTTGTGGAAGCATTTTTTATTACTGTGATTCCCAAGAAGTAATTGATTAAAATTATCATAAATCTCTGAATTAATTTGGGGACCGTATTTAAGATATGAAAACTTATAATTATTTTTGCCAAATTTTTAATGTAGAGCAGGGAATTAACATTGAGTTGTTTCTTGGGATAGTGTTGCTTCTCAGCTTTTGGAATGACCTAGACGTTTGTAATCTGGCAAGGGGGAGTCAATCAGTTATTAGCTGCTGAGACGTGATTAATATAGCCCATTAGATGCTTTTCTCAGACTCCTATTTTATATCAGATTGCCTAAAAAAGGGTAAATGTTTTAAACTGTATGATAATAAATGTTCTTGCAAATAAAAATTTTATTAATGTTTGTGTGTAGTACCAACAAAATTTTATTAATGGGTGTTAGGAAGTATAAGGACCGAAGCATAGTATTAAAGTTCATGGTTCATGGATGTAATCAAAAAGAGTCTGCAAAACCGACTGTGTCACCGAGTTGTAGGTTCACACTTGTGGTGAGACCGAGGGAAAAGCAAATTAGCCTCAGAGTGTTTGCCCTGAAACCAGTGCTGTTCACAGCTGGTGCTGAGTGTACGGCCTGTGTTCCTCGTATTAAAGTCTGTGGACAGAGGAGAAGCTCTTTGCTTCAGACTCATTTTAAACCCACAGGATTTTACTGATTCCGTGTAGCAAGAGAGCGTTGCCAAAACACTTATGAACCTAGATAATAAAGCCAGTTCATGCTAAGCTTTGGAATTCTCAACACTACTTTACTAATGAGATGTCAATTATAAGACTTTTGTTTTGATTTTTAAATCACAGTAGAGGAACATTAAATTGGAGAGAGATCTGCTCACATTTTAAGCCATTAAAATATTTTCCTACCTAGTGTACAGCTATCCTATATGCAGCTGAAGAAAATTTAGACAGTAATTTACAGAAAATGTTGCAAAATCGATTTTAGCTTAGATGTTTATTGATCTTGTAAAAACTTAGATATCTACAGTAGTTTTGAATATAGTTTCTATTTTTGTGTGTGTGCACAAGTGTGTCAAAGTCATTAGGTCTGGAATAAAATACTCTACGAAAACCATTTTGAAATTATATGTATATGTATGTACACACACACACACACACACACACTCACACACTCACACACACTCACACACACACACCCCTTGGTTCTGTTACTAACATTTGTCCTCTTAGTATTTCTTTGCATCTCCTGAGTGTTTCTCTAAGAAGTACTCAAAGTCTCTAGGTCATATTCGCTATTATCAAATAATTTTTAGATGAGCACCACTTACATATGTGAACATAAAAGTTGGTTTTTGATTCATTTTTACCTGTAAGGTGGACTCTGATTATCCTCCTGTTCAGAGACTAGTGATCCCAAAGCCAGTCTCCATATCAGCAAATCCAACTGTTTATTTTAAACCATCTCTGACCCCATCGGGTAAATTAAAGAAGACTGATCAAAGAATAGATAAAAAGCTCAATGTGAGTATGTGTTTATTTTCACTAGTTTTCGAGTGTCGATTAAAATGAACAAAATAAAGAATGTAAGATACAAGCACCATCACAGTCTACCAAGTAGATAATGCGTACTTTGTGAATTAGTGATAATTACGAATTAGTATGGGTTTATAATGGCTGGCACCTCAATCCAATCCCAAATTATCGTTTACTAGTAAGCACTAGTATGTACTCATGGTTTAGACTAAATAATTTTTCTAGGTTCATTTATGTATGTACTTTGCGTTGTTGGACTACCGCAAACAGATTTCAGATACCACATCTTTCAACTCTGAGTGCTTTGGCGTTCATTTTCTAAGTCATTTTTTCTGTATTAGTACACGTAAGAAACTAATGCCAGTTCCTTCGTAATATTCTATAATACCTCGTCCATATTCAGATGGTGTTTATAGCTGTGTTTTTTAACCAGAATACAAGTTTTACACATTGCTTTCATTTTTGTCTTTCTAGACCTGCAGTTTTCCCTTTTGCCACATTGTTTTTATTTTTAACTCACCTCTTTTTTGGGATATAATTCAGATTCCAAAACATTTACCGTTTACCTATTCTGAATTTTAGTGTATTCACAGAGTTGTTCAGCCATCACCACAGTCAGTTTTAGAACATTTTCATCTCCATTTTCCCGACCCCCAAAAGCCCATACCCGTTAGTAATGATCCTCACTCCTACCCCTTCAGCCCTAGGCAACCTTTGACCTGTCTCTGTAGATGTGCTTATTCTGGACATTTCATATAAATGGATTCTTAAAATATGGGGTTCTTCGTGACAGGCTTATTTCACTTTGCATAATGGTTTTGGGGTTCATCCATGTCATAGCAAGTATGTGAACTTCATTCCTTTTTATGACTGAATAGTATTTGTTGTGATGTGCCAGATTTTGCTCATCCATTCATGAGGATATAGACATTTGTGTTTTTACTTTTGTACTATTGAATAGTCCTGCTACGAACTTTTCTGTAAAAGTTGATTTTATTGTTGTTGTTTTGGTGAACATACATTTTCATTTCACTTGGGGTCTGTACCTATTAGTGGAATTCCTGGACATATTGCTGTTTGAAGAGACCAGGACAGTTGTCTTATACGACGTCCTATATCTGGGTTTGTCTGTTTTCTTGTGTCGTTTAATTAGAGTGTATTTTTTTCTTTACATAGCATCTTGCTATTTGTGCTTTTACTTATATATAGTGAATCGGATTTGATCTTCATAACAGCCCCATTTCTTGAAATCTTTCAAAGTATAGTTGAAAAAAATAATACAAAGTTGACACATTACCCTTTTATCTGGATTCAACTGTCATGATTACCATTTTGTCACAGTTGCTTGATCAATATTTAAATAGTATTTTCAACTTAATTTTGGACCTACAGAGTTGCAAGACAGATTTGAAGAACTCCACATTTTACTACATTTGCTTTACTTCTGTCTGTTTTTTCTACCGACAGGGAAACCCTTATATGAGTGCCTAATAATTATCAAAGACAGAAACTTAATGTTGGTACAATGCTATTATCTAATGTACAGGTTTTATTTAGAAGTTGCCAGTGATGCAAAAGACCAAGAATCCAAAATCATGTTTTAGTCTACAACAGTTCCTTAGAGTTTTTGTGGGGGTTAGTTTTTTTATTCTGATATTTCACAACATACATACTTCTAAAAAAATACAAGTTAGGGTGTAGCTAGTCCTGCAATTTGGGGATGTGTGATGTTTCTCCTGATTAGATTCCAGGTGTGTACTTTTGGTAGTAATACCCCAGAATGGATGCTGAGCTCTTCTCAGTGTATCATGTGGGAGGCACCTGCTGTCAGTTCATCCTATTTGTGGCGGTGTGATCGTTACCGAAGGTGGTGTCAGTGGGATTTGTCCACTGTAAAGTGACTACTTTACCTTTTATTGGTAGTAACTTTCTTGTGGGGAGATAATTTGAGCACATAAATGTCCTTTTCACCCACTCATGTTAGCATTATTGAGGATATTCGCCTAATCTATTATTTGTTTATTGCCAAAGGGTGATTCTCTAATTCCTTGTTCCTTCTACGTTAATTGGCTTCCTATATGAGGATGAAATCTTTTTTCTATTAATGTGTTTATTTTTAACGTCAATATGAAGTTTTACGTACAATAGGTTAAATCCTTCATTAGCATTATTTGTTTGGATGCTCATACTGTCCCATATTGGTCTTTGGCCTGGCTCCTGTGTCCTTTTGATGTTTCCCCCCAAAATGGCTATTTTTTGACCATTTAGTTGCTTTTTGATATTGTAAAGTAATCCAGGCTCATCTTGTAAATTTCTGGACCTAGCCCTATTATCAGTCACTTATTTCTTCAAGAAATCCTGATTCCTTTTCTTGAGAGAACTCTTAAGTCTCAGAGAATAATTTCAAAAGGAATATCCTTATCAATTTGCTTGTGCATTTAATAGGCCATAATAAGAGATAAGCAAAAGTTTTCTTGTGGTTGGTAGTGTGTTTTGTTTGTAATCCACTTTATTAAGCATAGATGTGCTCAGTGACATTCTATGTGTATATAATTGCACGCTTACTCTTGTGTACCATTCAGAAGGCAGGGTATAAGTTGCCAATTTTAGGATTCATTAACTGAGCAGCATGAAATTCCTGATTCCAAATATGAAAACTCGCAGATAGAAGGATGCTGCTAGAAAAATGAGAACAAATAAGCATGCATTTAAATATGGTGTGTTCATTTTTTCTAGACTGTAGATGAGAAAGCTATGACACCAGGACAACATACAGAACAAAGGTAATGTTATCTTTACAGCTAAACATTATGTTTAATTTGTAAGGTCTATATTTGATTCACATAAGCCATTTTGAAGATTAAATAAGGTGGAAAATAAAACTTTTTACACAAAGAAACCTATCAGCTTTGAAATCACATTCAGCTATACCCTTATTTTCTTGTTAGCATTTCTCTGATTTTTAGGTAATCAGTTCACAGATTATGGAGCAGCGTAATATATCAGTTGCCTTCATTTTCTTTAATTTCTTTCTTTCTTTTTCCTTTTGCATATTGGTTTTTCTTCCCTAAATTTCAGTCTGTCTGCAGCCAATGGTTCATCTCCTGAAGTAGGTAATGAAGGTAACAACATGAAACGGGAGAGATCGGACTTTGTGGCAACTAAACCGCCAGAGGACGAGGTAGGTTATATAGTTAATACTCTTGATGTTTATTAAAGGCCTCGGTGCGCTGTGGTGGGGAGGGGAGGTGTGGAGGGGTAGGCTTTGGGGTGACCCAGCACGAGGCTAACCTGCCACTGAAACAGTCCCTTCAAATTGTGTGTGTGTGTGTGTGTGTGTGTATGTTTTAAACTACCAGGATTTTAAAATTTAAATCACGTTCACTGTGACAACACAGAAAACCTAATCTAGCACTTATAATTTTATGAGTATCATCAAAAACCTGTAATTCTTCGAAAATAGAATTGCAAGTTAAACAATTTGACCCTCAGAATATTATTATACGATTTAGTTTAGCCAATATCTGAGCGTCTATAAGTGGATTAGTATTGTATACATTCATCTCACTCTCCTTTTTCTTCATATTACTTATTAAACGTTTCAGTGTCGTGAAAGAGAACTCTGGGTTATTGAATTTCACTGTTACCTATTTATCCAGTAGGAAGATTAACCACAATCCATCCTGCAGGGTACATTGGGGTCCATTGGTAGTACGTGCTGAGGGGAATGTCCATGCACGTCTCCCTGGGCACAGGTGCAGTCTGTTCTGTAGGCTCTTTACCTAGGAATGGGATTGGATTATAGGGCATCATACACACCTTCAGATGCGTGATGTGTTGCCTCATTGCTCTTCCTGGTAGTTTTACAGCTTACCACTTCCACATGACCGTGCGTAGGTCTGCTGTTGCTTTATCCCTAGCAGTACTTGATTTCGTTTATTTTTTCTAAGTTTTCCACTGTTATTAGTGTGAGGTGGCATGGCTTTGGTGGTTTAGTTCGCATTTTGTTATTTACTAGGAAGGAGAGACATTTTGGGGGGAATTTCTTTGCCATTTGTTTTTTCTCTTTTTTTTGTCCACTTTTTTTAGCCATTATTTCTTGTATTAAGGAGAGTCCTTTATATGTTCTAAATATGAAACTTTCAAAAAGATTCAAACTAACTGAAGATTGTTTAATTTAACCTTTCTTTCTATAGGTTGCTGTATTTGTTTTCTCCCTACTTTGAGATGAACTCAGGTCTCCTTGCAGTCTTTTTATAAATGAATCCCATCCTATGTGCATCATTTTTGATTCCTAATACTTTTTTTTCCATTTATTTCTGATTAAAATTTCATTTGTGACTTCCTCATTGATTCATGGGCTATTTTTAGAGTATATTTTTAGGCTTTGCAATAGGAGATCTGATAACAGTTTCTTTTGACTGTAAAATGATGTTTTGATTGAAAATGTACGTATTAGCACTAATTTTGTTGATGTCTATTGGTATTTTGCTTTGCTGCCTTATTGAGAGTGGGAGATGTTTTTATAATTTTTTATTTTTTCTTTATCTTCTTTTCCCCAGTTTAGCAGTTTTGTCATTGGGACTCTGATTCACGAGAATCATGACTGGTTTGGCAGTTTGGGCTTTCTCCCATACGCCTCTCTGTTGGTATTTATGCCGTTGGCCTTGGCTCAGTTACTGGGCCTGAGGCTCTATTTTTCCCTTAGTTCCTACTTGTTGCTGGCCTGGAGTGTTGTAAAGGGCGGGACTGTATCAGTGTATCTACATCTTGACAGAAAAATCTTGAATGCTATTGATTATACGGTATATAGAATTTTGTAGTTTTCTTAGCAGACCGATTTTCTTTTGTCATTAAAGCTCTTTATGCAGATGTAATTACATTTAAGAAATGTGTTATTTGTCTTTCCTTGTTTCCATGAGGAAAGTAATGTTGATTAACATAACATGAGCTTGTTCTTTTTTTTTAATTTTTATTTTATTTTAATTTATTAGTTTCAGGTGTACAAGACAAGGTAATACTTAGACGTTCATCATTTATATCCCTCGCTCTGTGAACCCCCCTCCCCCCATCCACTATCCCTCCGACCTCACACCGAGCCATCACATTATATATATAAAATTATAGTTGGCATTCATTAATGTTTAGCTTCTGGTGTACAATGCCATGATCAGGTATCCACAGTATCCCTGAGGTGGTCTCCCAAATAGGACGCATGTCCATCAGATACCCAACAAAATCTTTACAACACTATTGAATACGTTCCCCAAATTAATTTTCAAAAAACCCTGAGGCCATCTTGTGGTTACCAGCGGCTTCCTAATCCCTTCACCTTTCCCCTTACCCCCCCGCCCCCGCCCATCTAACCACTCTCGGTTTTTTCTTTGTGTCCCCAAAACTGTTTCTGATTAGTTCATTCACATATTCTTTTCTTTAGACAAGTTTATATTTTTCTCAGTATAATGAGTGGTCCAACCCTTGGAAAGTTTCTGTCTCTTTGAGAAAACTTTAGCTTGGTTTGTTGTTTGCCTGATGACAGATTGGTCATTTTGCTTATTTCCCTAACTTTCGAGTTTTAAAGATATAATTGCTAAGATTTTAGCTGAATCTCAGGTTGATGCCAGTAGCTCAGTTTTAGCCATCTCGCAGATTTGTGTATCGTCTGATTTTACTGTATTGAGAGATAGGGGGTGGTGGTGTGTAAATGTTTGTTTGTTCTTCGTGCTCTTACTACCTGGTACACTCACTGTTAGGAGTTTTATGACTCTTTGTTTCCTCCTCTCTTATCTGGGCCTACTCCCTCCCTCTGCAGGAATTGAGTACTAGTCATTAAACATTGTCATTTTGCCTCTATTGTGATATCAATCTCATTTCTATAATGTAAAAGTCCATTGATACTGAATAGGTAAGTAGTGTATAATGAGACAGGGTTTGGGAGACCTAATTGCTTGATATTATCATGTCAGGTACAGTCCTGCTGCGTAGTGGTGTGAGTAACATTGGCAAACATAACCTCTTTGCACATCAACTTCCTTCTCTTTAAAATGGAGACATAAATACTGAGTATATTTAGCTGTGTCTGTAGGATGTCTGCTATTTAATAGCTATATGGTATTGGGCCATATATCTCCGTGCCTCAGTTTTTTCATGCACAGCAATAGTGTCTACCTCATGTGAGATAACCCATGTAAAGGCACTATAAAGTTAACACATAGTAAGTCCCATAGTTGATGGCGGTTGTGTTCAGCTTGAGGTGTCTATAAGCATCTGATTACAGTTCTTGACTTTCTTTTTTCCAGACTTGTGAGACTTACTTCTGATCAACCAAGTCAAAATTTTGGTGACTAGGAATCAACTTAGAATTGGTTCAAGGTCCATAGTATAAAGATAGAGTATTTCCAAGCTTAAGGAGTTGGCATGAGAAATAGGTTGTTCCACTTATGTGTCCTGGTGTTATAAGGGTCTAAGGGGAAGAAAATAAGGCTAGGGGTTAGAGTTGGGAAGAAACATCTCTACAGAAATACCTAAATGTGTCTTTTGTTTTCTTACTCCTCCCATATTTGGTTATAAGCTTCACAGAGAAGAAATGTTGAAAGAATTGTGGAATGGACACATATTCCCAAAATGAAGATTCTATCATTTTATTGTATTTGCTTTATCAAATAAATATCCATCTGATTATGATTTGCGTGCATTGCCAAGAAGTTGAAGATATGAATACACCTCATGTCTAAACACTTTGACATACATTGCTAAACTATAGTTAAATGTTTGTTGTGTTTCAATTTAGCGAGAATTTACATGCAGTGAAATGTAAAATTCATTCATTGAATGAATTGGACAGATGTTTACACCTGTGTAACCCAAGGCCTACCGAGGTGTGGAATATGTCCAGTCCTGCAGAGAATTCACTCATGTTCCTTCCCAGTCAATACTCATGCCTCCTGCCCCAGGGCAGTCAGTATTCTCATTTTCCTACCGTCTGTTGGTTTTGCTTGTTCTAAACATTGATATCAGTATTACTCGGTGTGCACTGTGTTCTACCTTGCTCTTATGAAAAACTGCTGTGAACTTTCTTGTACCCTTTTGTGAACACATGTTTATTTCTCTTGGGTAAATACCTACAAGTGGAGGTGAGAATAGTAGTTTATAGTCCTCCCAACAGCATGTGACCCTTTCTGTCACTCTACCTCCTTACCAGGCGTTGGTTGCGCTCTTTTAAATTGTAGCCATTCTGCTTTGTGTATGCTGCTGTATTATTGTAATTTGAGTGTGCATTTCCCTCATGACTAGTAATGTGTTCTTGTTTATGTGCTTCATGGCCACGTGCATGTCTTCCTTTGTGAGGTCTCTCTTCAGAACATTTGCCCTTTAAAAAACTGGGGTGTTTTCCTATTACTGAGTTGTAGCAGCTCTTTATAAATTCTGGGCTCAAATATATTGTCTGCTACATGCCTTACAAATATTTTTCTCTCAGTTTGGATTTGTTTTAAATTTTCTCTCTCTGTTTCTTCCTTCCTTCCTTCCTTCCTTCCTTCCTTCCTTCCTTCCTTCCTTCCTTCCTTCCTTCCTTCCTTCCTTCCTTCTTTCCTTCCTTCCTTCCTTCCTTCCTTCCATTCCTTTTTTCTATCCTTTAGTTCTTTCAACTTTCTATACTGTTTTATGTTAATTTCATGTGTACTCCATAGTGGTTAGTCATTCATATAAATTAAGAAGTGATCCCTCTAACTAGTCTAGTGCCCACCTGGCAGTATGCACAGTTATTACCACAATGGACTGTATTCTCTGTGTTGTTCTTTACATCTCCATGACTATTTTGACTCCTTTACACTTCCTAATCCCTTCACCTTTTTCATCCTGCCCCTTCATCCCCTTTCAAGTATCACCACAGTAAATCTAATATCCATCTGGCATCCTGCATAGTTAGTACAATATTATTGACTATGTTCTTTATGCAATACTTTAAATTGCCATGACTACTGTGTAACAACCAATTTGTACGTCTTGATTCATCCCTTTTCTCTCTCACTCCCACCCTCTCCCATCTGGCGTCCATTAATATGTACTTTGTATGTTTGAGTTTGTTACTGTTTTATTTGTTTATTTTATTTTTTTAGAGTCCACAAATAAGCAAAATCACATGTCATCTGTCTTTCTGTGACATGCTCCACCCAGCACAATACTCTCCTAGTCCATCCATGTCGCTGCAGATGGCAAGAATCCATCCCCATCCATGGCCGAACAATTTTCCATTGTACATATGTACCGCCTACTCTTTGTCCATGCATTCATCCACAGACACCCAGGCTGCCTCCTCATCTTGGACATTGTAAACAGTGCTGCAATGAACATATGGATACACATGTCCCCTCAAAACAGTTTTTCGATTTCTTCAGATGAATACTCTGAAGTGGGATTACGGGATCGTTGTTTGTCTCTTGGTATAGCCTTTGTTTTCAAGTCTGTTTTCTCTGGTATCAGTATTGCTACCTGATCTCCTGTCTATTTGGTTTTTCTGTTTCCATTTTCATGAAATTTTTTTTTTCGTTCCTTTACTTCAACCTGTTTGTGCCTTTCAATCTGAAGTGAGTCTTTTATAGGCAGCATATATAAGGGTCTTACCTTTTTGTGCATTCAGCCATTCCGTCTATCTTTTGATTGGAGCATTTAATCTATTTACACTGAAAGTATTTGTTGATGTTTGTGTGGTTATTTCCATTTTATTATTCATAGTTTTTCTTTTCTTTGTTATCTCCTCATTATTCTTAAAGAAGTCCCTGTCACATTTCTTGTAATACCAGTTTGGGGTGATGAACTCCTTTAGCTCTTTCTTGTCCAGGAAGCTCTTTATCTGTCCTTTGATGCTAAATCACACGAATGTGTGAGGTATGACAATTAGGTTCACGAACTTGCCACCGTGTCGCGCTTACATTGGCAGCACTGTACAAACAGCTCCGTAAGGTTTCATTACCTTGGTATAGCAGTGTCTCACAGGTGTGTTTGTGTCTATGTGTTGTGGTGTCATGCTGAGTGGCGTTCATTATTGCTGTTGCATGCTTTTGTGTGCCGTCGTGAGAATGCCTTAGCTTGAATTAGAGCCACAAACAGACATTAAATTTCTTGTTAAATTGACAACAGTGGAAGTGCAATCCGGGACCTGTTAACCCAAGTTTATGGGGATAATGCTGAGAAGAAAACGGCGGTGTATAAATGGATTCAGTTTCTGAGGGGAGAGATTGTGTCTCTGATGAAGAGCCTTAAGGGTAGACAGTAATGAGCAGAAAAGTTCATGGAATTGTGCCTCACAATCATCGACTGACTGTGAGAAGCATAGCAGACCATGTAAACATCTATAGAGAAAGTCTGAAAAATCTTAACTTTGAATCTTGGCATGAGAAAGGTGTGTGCAAAAATGGTCCCGAAGGAGCTCTTGCATCACAACAATGCACTAGCTCTCGTGGCACTGTCTGTGAGGGAGTTTTTAGCCAGTAAGCAAAAACTGTTTTGAAATCCCCTCCCTAGTCACCTGATCTGGCCCCCAATGACTTCTTTCTTTACCCGAAGATAAAGGAAATATTGAAAGGAAGACATTTTGATGACATTCAGGACATCAAGGGCAATAAGATGACAGCTCTGATGGGCATTCCAGAAAAAGAGCTCCAAAAATACTTTGAAGGGTAGACTAGGCACTAGCATTGGTGTATAGCTTCCCAAGGGGAGTACTTCAAAGGTGATGTAGTGATATTCAGCAATGAGTTATATAGCACTTTTTCTAGAATAGGATGAGTTCTCGAACTCAAGTGTGAGACCTCATAGCTTTGCTTCGTGGATAATATTGGCTGTAGGTCTTTGCTTTTTCATCACTTTGAGTATTTCCTGTCAATCCCTTTTGGCCTACAAAGTTTCTGTTGAGAACTCAGCTGATAGACTTGTGGGAGCTCCATTGTAAATGACTAATTGCTTTTCTCTAGGTTGCTTTTGGGATTCTCTCTTTGTTTTTAATCTTTGGCATTTTAATTATGATGTGTCCTGGTGTGGGCCTTTGGGTTCATTTGTTTGGGACTCTGCGTTTCTTGGGCTTGTACGTCTACTTTCTTTATCATGTTACGGAAGTGTTCCATCATTATTTCTCCAAATCAGTTTTCAATCCTTGCTCTAACTTTTTTTCTTCCTGGTACCTGCATAATGCAAATGTTGGTACTCTTGATGTTGTCCCGGAAGTCCTGTAAACTCTCCTCATTTTTTTGTATTTTTTTGTGTGTATATATATACATATATATATACATATATATATATTTTTTTTTTTGCTGTGCTGCTTGGGTGTTTTCTGCTACCTTACCTTCTAAATCGCTGCTCCATCTAATCTACTGTTGATTCTCCATTTATTTTTTTAACAGTATTTTTTGATCACTAGATGTTCTAAATTTTATGAAGTTTGAATTTATGTATTTTTCCCCATTATTTTTACTGTTCTTTGTGTCCTAAGAAATGTTTGCCTCTTCTCAGGCTGCAAGGAAATTCTCCTATTATCCGTTAGAATATTAAAATAGTGCTTTTTTGTTTTTTTCTAATTTCCTTATTGATTTCTTATTTGATTCATTGATTAAAACTGATCTCATCATGATTTTCATGTTTTGAAGTGTATCGAGAGTTGTTTTTTATCCCAGTGTATGGTTTTCCAGATGAATTTTGAGGAAGGTATATTAACAGTTGTTGGGTATTGTGGCCTCTAGAAGTCAGATAAGATGACTGATAGTATTTCTTACATCTTTTGTGTTCTTGCTGAATGTTTTTATAGGGGCTGGTGTTTCATTAGTCTATTAAGATTGTTGAGAGATAGGAGTTAAAATTGTCCACTTTCATTTGGTGCATATGTCTTTCCCCCTTTATTATGTCAATTTTTCCTTCGCGTATTTTGGAGCCTTTATTGCAGCATGCACTTTACATCTAGTATGGCTCCTCAATGATGTGCCCTGTTAATATTAGTAAACGCCCTTTAAAAATAAAAAGGAAAATATCTTTTGTCTTGAAATCTATTTCATCTGGTCATCAATAGCCAGCCATTCTATTACTAAAATATGCCTTCTTTTGCTTACTAAACACAGGTTCTATCTTTTCCATCCATAAACTTTCAAGCTGTGTCTTTAGATTTAAAATAAGTCTCTTGTAGACAGCATGTAGTTGAATCTTGTCTTTTCATCTATTGCTGCCTTTTAATTTGAATGTTTATATTTAATGTAGTTATTAACATAGTTCGATAAAGGCCAACCATTTTTTAATTGTTTTCATTACTTGTTGACTTTTTATCTCTATCTCTTGATGTTACTTAGTGGTTCCTCTTGATTATGATATATGTCCTTATCTTTTTTCCCCATTCTACTTTGTGTTAATATTGTGCCACTCCTTTCAAAATGTAAGAATCTTGCACCTTTATAGTTTGATTTACCACGCCTTTCATGGGATCTTATGCTGTCATTTTTTTTTCCACGATAAATTATGTAATTTTATGTGTTTGTAACATATTTGATGTAATGTTTATACAAATCCTAAACATTCTTTATTCATTCAACGATATTTTGAGACTTATCTATGCGGTGACATACAGATTTATTTCATTACTTTTGGCTGTTGAATAGTACTCCATCATTTGAAAGTACCACTTTCATTTAACAATTTCCCTATTGAAGGACAGTCGACATTTGTCTCTTGATGATCTTGTGCATTCTTCCAGCCCACTTGATCTTTGAAGTCTGACTACACTTTATTTTCCTTAGTTGTTTGGTGTATGTGAGGTCTGCCTCCCAGCTAAAACGTAAGTTTCTGGAAAGCAACCTCTACGTCCAGCATCTAACTAACATGTGTTCTATGATAATTTGGTAAGTGAATAAACTCTGGGCTATTGACTCCCTCAGAAAACTTAACAGCAGCTTTGGATTCACAAAGGCTCAACAAATTCTATTTATTTGTTTCCTTCCCTTTCTTAAAAGAGAACTTTTCTATTTTCAAAGGTTCAACTAAAATTCACTTCCTTTCCCATCCTAGATTTAAGGTGGTCAACATTTCCTCAAGATATTCTAAATCCACACCGGTGATATAATAAAGGTTGAACCTCTTAAAGATGAATGGGGGGGGGGGGAGGAAGCAAAGGAGAAAGAGAAGGGGGTGGGGAGAGGAGGAGAAGGAAGGGGAGGAGGAGGAAGAGAGTGAATGGAGCCAAAACCCACCTTGCGGTGTGGCCCTCTGGCCCCTGCTGGCCTGGAGGCAAAGCCAAAAACAAAGGACTGATTCTCTTTGCAAGTATAATGTGGAAAACAAGCACTTTTCCTTTTCTTTTAAAAATCTCATTCTGCCACTTTTACTTTACACTTTTAGGTTGCTGGTATCAAAATCAGTTTTAATTTATTTCCCTAAAAACCTTATTTTTTACACTTTAGCCTTCCTAAAACACAACAACAACAACAACAATAACAACAAAACAATTTTAGGGAGACAATAAAGAAAGTGCAAAGTTTTCCCATCCACTCACAAGAGATTCTCCAGACCATTCTACCAGACCCTGGATTATGTCACAGAGCTAGTCTGAAATTATGAAAACTTTGCTAAAGAGACTCAGCCATTACATTGGAGAAGCTGTGGAAGTATTAAAGCTGCAAAAGCAAATAGGTATCAGCCAACCTCTCTGTGTTTGTGTTGTGCCCTTTTTTCATCTTGTGAAGCCATTTTAATTCTTTCCTAGTCCAAGACACCTTCAGCAGCAGTTTTTGGCTTTTTTGAGTCTCATTCCTTTGCTGTGAGTCCCCTTGAATTGCACATATGCTCATATACATGCAATTCTGCAAAGAATTCCACACTTTAAAATCCTCTGAGACCTAGAGGAGACCAGGGTAAGAAGATGGACCGAGGTGGATTGCCAAGAATCCAGATGTTTGCAGAAACAGTAAGTGACAGGCACTGTAAGCATTCAGAATAACTGCAAAATACAGCCAATCTCCATATTTGGGTATCAGAGAAAGAACTGCTGAGACTAAGTTGGTCTTTTCAGACACACCCATATCTATTATGGATAACAAGAGTAACCTATGTCATCAATATAACATCGTTTTTGAATACAAAGAATGACTGTGTCTGGAAGATAAAATGCTGGACAAGACACAAGACTATGCTGATGAGATTTTATCATTGAAAATACCTATCCCTGTATCAAGTGCTAGAAATAAGTGATTAAATGCTCTTGCTCCTCAGAGCCCTTCACCTCAATGTCTTCTCACATTTGTTGCATCATTTCTTTCAGTAGGCACTCTTATCTTCAAAGTCATTCTTAGTGCTTCCTCGGGTTCAAAGACTTCTTCATATACTATCTTCCTTAGATGTAATCTATGTCCAGCCCTTAGCTATTCCAAAAACCATATACAGCAGGTCCTCAAATAATGTCATTTCGTTCAACATCATTTCGTTATAACGCTGATGAGATGCTGTAGGAACTTATTTCTTGTTAATATCAATTAGCCTGTGGTAAAATTAGTTTTGTTATACCTTGTTTCAGTAAAATTTTTGTTATACATCGTTTCGCTTAAAGTCACAAGAACCGATAGAAGATGTTAAGTGAGGACTTAATTGTGACCCATAAGATTACTGTCATCATAGTAACTTTCACTATTTACAGAGTGACCACTGTGTCAGCTATGCATGTAGCACTTAAAATATACTATGTATGTGTATTAAATTCTTACGACAACCCTGCTATGTAGCTATCGTATTTCCATTTTAAAGATGGGAAACCTAAGGCTCAGAGAGAACTAGTTTACTAAAGGTAACAGAGCAAGGAATTGGCAGAACTGGGTTCAACCTTAATTCCATTGACTGCAAGCCCTATCTAAGTCCTGTTGGCTGGTGCCAGAGTCCTGATTTTCCAGATGATTCTTAAGATTACAGAGTTTACAGTTTATATGTGTTCTTAGTCTTCTTTGCCTTATAGCATATTCAAACAGAAAAAGATGGTAGACGCAAACTTGTCTGATCCTCGCACCTTACAAATAAGGAAACTGATACTGAATGATGATGGGTTACTGGTCCAACCATTTCCTGGTTCTTTTTTTAAATTTTTTTATTTAGTTTCAGGTGTACAAGACAAGGTAATACTTAGACGTTCATCATTTATATCCCTCACACTGTGAACCCCCCTCCCCCCATCCATTATCCCTCCGACCTCACACCCAGCCATCACATTATATATATAAAATTATACTTGGCATTCATTAATGTTTAGCTTCTGGTGTACAATGCCATGATCAGGCATCCATATTATCTCTGATGTGGTCTCCCAAATAGGACGCATGTCCATCGGATACCCAACAAAACCGAGAGTTGTTAGATGGGCGGGGGCGGGGGGGGGGTTGGGGATAAGGGGAAGGTGAAGGGATTAGGAAGCAGTTGGTAACCCCAAGATGGCCTCAGGGTTTTCTGAAAATTAATTTGGGGAACTTATTCAATAATGTTGTAAAGATTTTGTTGAGTATGCTGTCATTTTTATTACATTTAGATACATAGGCTATAAACCCACAGCTTACAATGTTTGCTTTATCCAATTATGTTATATGCTTCTGACAATTAAGTTCATGAACTAATCCTAGAAAAAGTGCCACATACCTCATTACTGAATATCACTACTATCACCTTCCAAGTGCTCTCCTTGGGATGTTATACAGTGATGCCAGCGTCTAATCTACACTTGAAACAATTTTGGAACTCTTTTTCGAGAATGGCCATCAGAGCTGTCGTCGTATTACCCTTGATATCCTCAATGTCATCAAAATGTCTTCCTTTCAACATTTCCTTTATCATTGAGTAGAGAAAGAATTCATTGGGGGCCAGGTTAGGTGAGTAGGGAGGGTGTTCCAATATAGTTGTTTATTACTAGCTAAACACTCCCTCACAGACAGTACCTTATGAGCTGGTGAATTCACGTGATACAAGAGCCATGAATCGTTGGCAACACGTTCAGGTCATTTTCGTTTAACTTTTTCACACAGCCTTTTCAGCACTTCCAAATAGTACTCTTAGTTAACTGTTTGTCCAGTTGGTATAAATTCATAATGAATAATCCCTCTGATATCAAAAAAGTTTAGCAACATCATTGCAACCCCTTTGTGAACTTAATTTTCAGACCTTCATATTTTAAAGGAATTTTGTGAAAAATAATGGATTTTTAAATTGTTTTGTCACATATTCTCCATTTTTCCCCCCAGAAATCTGAGTTTCCATTTGGTATCATTTCTCTTCATGCTGAAGACCTCATATAGCAGGTTTTATGACAACAGATTCTCTTAAAGGTTCCAACTCATAAAGAGAACAGGAAACTCACTCAGTGCTCAGGTTTCTTTTATATGAACGTGTCTTTATTTTTCCTTTCTTGGGAGGAGGTATACTTACTGAGGTGTGGTTTATGTATGATAAACTGCATCCATTTGAAGTTATTCAGATTGTTTTAGTGGCAGTGAAGTTACGTGAACTCAAACCCTGTCTCCTCTGTGGTGGGCAGCAGCTGAGACTCTTTAGTCTGAGTTGGCTGTTTGATGTCCGTCCGGTTTACATTCGTATAGTTTACAGGTCTGTCAGGTATTTGGACACTTACATGCAGAACGGGGTTCCCCTCCCGTGGCTCTTCAGTCCTGCATCTCCTGTCATTTTCCAGCTGCTGTGGTCACCTAGTCTGTGCTCGAATTCCTCAACCAGCACATTTGTTTTTTATCTCTGAATTTCAAGTGTTTAGTGGTCCCAACTCATAAAGAGAACAGGAAACTCACTCAGTGCTTCTCTTTTCTTGAGGTGTCTTCTCCCCTTCAGGTTCTTCTTGTTATGGTTTACTCTTTGATGTTTCAGATGGTTATTTTAATATTTTGTGAGGAGTTTGTAATTAAGTCAGGGAATTGACATATATGATCTATTACTCCATGAACAGAGGCGGGATTCTTTTTTATTCTTAATCGGGGTGATTTGAGACTTGGGGTGGCCTTTGCTATATTGGGTTAAAAAGCAAGGCAGTTCACCAAACTCATGAGAAATGACATTTATTAAATGCTTGTTTTATATGCCATGACCCCATGTAACTTTGCATTTCATGTTAATACCACCATTGTGGTGTATTATTTTTCCCCTCATTTTCACCAAATAGGAGATAGACATGTCAATTAGGTTTGCAGTCACATTGGTGGCTACTGGCACAGCTGGGGTTCAAATCTTGTGTAGCTTTTTTGATTCAAGAGCGCACGTTGTTAATTAACACTGTACGGTGCTGCATTCTCCATGTTCTAAATTTACCTCTAACTATATAAATTCTACCTGAGAAAATGTATAGATAGAAGAATGACAGAAAAGATGAAGTATATCATTATAAAACATACTGTGTTCTAGGAAATGCAAATACCAGTATTACCGAGAATCACTCTACCCATCACCAGTTCTCCACAGCCTCCATAAAATTTAGTTCATCTGTGATAACTTCTTCTCCATCACTGATTAGTGCTGCACAGTCATTAACAAACAAGATACCAAACCATTGTACATATAGAGTTGATTTTTGTTCTTTCTTATTGTTTAATTTATAAAATCTTGTACTAAGTTTGAAGCAGTGATTAATTTTTACTAATTCAAACCAATATTTCAGACTAAGAGGCCAAAAGTTGAAATGATATTTTCTTTTCTTTATTGTACATTATAATGGGATACATTATAATGGGATTGTTGGTCACTTCTCATGCAATACAGTAGAGATTGTAAATTTGTTTCCAATGTTTTCAATGAAGATGCTTTTCTTTTCGTTCGAAGAGATGTATGCTTTTTATTTCTCAAGTAGGAGTAATACCTTTAATTCGCTTGTGAAATTTTTATGCTTTAGAGTTTTGCTTTTTGTGAACATATAGTTATGGATGCTACTTTACTCTATTAGACAAATATCCATCTTTAAAATAGTGTATGCTCCTTCTCCAAGAGGAAGCCAGATTTCATAGCAGTAACTTCAGTATTTTTAGAAGTTAAAAAGTAATTTTTAAATCTAAAAGAGGACATATTTGCTTTTGGCTTCTTAGGAAAAATTAAATTGCTTAAGACCTATTTTATTGTAAAATTCTTTTTCTAAAAAGCTGTTTTTGTATGTCTTTTAATGATTTTGAAAACCAGGTACAAATGACCTCTTCAAACAACACTGGCCATTTTATATCTAGAATTTCAACTCTGATTGTGCAATCTACTCAGGCAGATGTAAGTAGTAGCTGAGGAAGATTTCATATATATGGGTTTTAAAGGCATAATGTATTTTTATTAAATCCAAGATGCCTTTGTGGTAACAAATATGATTGCTTTTCCTCCAATAACAACAACAAAAATTATAATGTATAGAAAACTTGAATGAGTGAACGTTGATATATTTTCTTTTATATATGTATACATATACATATAGATACACATAGACAGACGTATATTTTTTCACATACCATTTGAAAGTTAAGATGCATTCATCTTAATACCCTAATACTTTTCCATGTATCCCTGAAGTAGTAGGACATTCCTTTCCATATGCACAACGTGGTTACTATACCCTCAAAAATTAACATGATATAGTAATAATATAGTCCATATTCAGATTTCTGCAACCACCCAGACTGCCCTTTAATTGCTGTTACATTTTTCTCTTGGCCCTAGATCCAGTTAAGTTAGGACCTAATCAACTAAATCACAATGCATTTAGTTAACATTTTTCTTGAATTGCTTTTGACCTAGAAAATTTTGGGATTTTATAAACATATTTTGTGTTTATTTCTTTATACTAAAGAAATAAATATTTTAGAAAAGACTGAGATCAGTCAGTGTCCAGTTTACCCCACCTGTATTTGCATGTTGGTCAATTTCATATCTCACCCTTTGTTTTTCACTATTTCCTTGTTTACTGTCACCACTCATTTTGTGGTTTCTGTGCTGCATCTACACGTTGACATCTACACGTTGTCCAAAAGTCTCATACTCTTTATTAGAAAATGACACTTAGAAACCCATAATTGGGCATATGTACTGCCTAAGAAAACACTTGAGATGTTAAAACCACGTCTATTATGCTATGACACAGCATTTTTTATAAGAATCATCCCAAATTTAGAGATTATAAAATATGAAAAACTGTGAGTCAGTGGAACTGTAACAGCTACATACGATGTCAGAGGGGTACTGGATTGGGGGAGAGGGGCTATCACTTTGCCAGGGGTATAAATGTCTAACTATTATGCGGTTTTGTACAACCGATACTAATAAAAAATATTTTCACAAATTTAAGCAATGTTAGAATTGGAAGAATCCTATTATCCAATCCAATTTTCCTATTTTAGATGAAATACTAATAAAAGCTACAATAAAAGACAAAAAAATGAAAAAAAAAGCTGTAAATGTTAGAACAAATGAAATTAAATATATTTTTGGCTTGGAATGACAAATCTCTATATTTGAGATTTGTTTAAAACTAATTTGACACTTAGAGATCACTTTTCTCTTGACAGATTGGATTTACATTTACGGTGCCTGTTGCAAAAACAGCAGAACATTCTGGCTCTAGTAGTATTTCAAGACCAATTACAAGTAGTTCAGGTGAGTAAAAATTTCTCATAAAATTTTACATAAAAATAGTTAAAGATATTTGATTAGTATTTCAAATTCTTTAACCTTTGGGAATTCCTATAAATGCCTTCATTTGAATGAAATTAACTCAGAAAAGCAAACAGTAGCTAATATCAACTTTTTGACACTCTTTTTAGTAATTAACCTCAGAGATACTGAGCTCCCTAAATGTTGGTGTTACAGGTTGGTTGTAAGGGGGATAGTGACAACAGCAGATTTACCCGTTGTCTTTATTTAGTCAAAATAAGGTGACAGTGTATCATTATAAATGAAATCTCTTTCTAAGAAATACAAGAGTTGTCTACCTGATAATTGCAGTGGATTTCATCTTTAGTTTTACTGTTCAGTTCACAAGCATTTTTATGTGTCAGGGTTATGCTTGCTTCTGCAAATAGGCCTCTGTTCAGAATTTGTACACTCAAGAAATGGACATAATTGAGGGAAATAAATGAATAATCAGGTAATTAATTCATTAATTGGATTTTGTTGTGATAGTAGTGGTTTCCTTTCAAGTGCTTAGTGTCAAGGAAATGGAGAATCATCTGGGCTGAGTTATTTAAGTCAAGAATTTTTGAACATTTTATTGAAGAAGAGAACAGCAAATGCAAGGGTACAGAAACAAGAGAAAAAGCATGACATAGTTTGAAAATTGCAAATCGTTTGTCAAGAGTTTGAGAGGTAGCTTTCAATTCTAAAAATTCTTGAATGCTGTGCTAAACAACTGGATATTAACGTGAATGTAGCAGGAAGACATTGAGTGATTTTTTTTATGGGGTGTGAAGTAGCTGGAGTGACAGAATGTGTTGAGCGAGGAAGTGGGCCGAGACATCAGGATTCACAAAGCTATATGTGGTTGGCTCCTGCCCATACTGGTCTTAGAGGCATGTGGGTGAGCCCTCGCCGTGAACCAAGGCTGGCTGCTACCAATAGAGGGCCTGGGACAGCTTAGCAAAAGGTTCATGACCCCCTAGGCCTATTGCCACCTTCTGGAACTCATAAGGCTCATCCTTTGAGACAGCATCCTTTGCAGGCCTGGTGGTATAGCGTTTGTTGAGAGTGCCTTCAATGATGCAGCATTAGCTGTGTGGGACAAGGATTCTACCAGATCAATGCAGCCTGACATTTAGCCCTTTGATGAGTTTTCAACATAGGAAAGATGGCTCACTCCTCTAGGCTACACGAGAAGCAGGGTCCACACTGAGGTAATAACTACCGTCCTTCCAGCCTTCACTCAGAAGCCACACTACTTAGTCTTCCCACTGTACATCTCTGGTTCCTCTCAAATTGTCACCCCTCCACCAGAGACCAAGTGAGTGAGTCTGTGTGCTGGCCCTTTAAGAGGGCTTCTGGGTTTCCAGCTGCCTACCATCTCAACAGGATGTGCCGACAGAGTCCTGGCTGGTTTTCACTTCCAGATTTTGTGGGAACTCTTCTTCCTGGCACAAGACCCCTGGGCTCTGGAACCTGGCAAGGGCCTTGGGCACCTTCATCTTCTGGGAGGACCTTCTCCAGTGAGGTGTCTCTCCCAGTGTTCAACCACTATCTGTGGATTTGGAGTCAGCCCATTTCGCCTCTCTGCCCCTTCTATTAGTCTCAATGTGGCCTCTTCTTTATATCCTTAGTTATAGGGGTTCTGTTCAGCTAGTCTACAGACGATTCTTGAAGTTGATACTTTTATAACTTATTTGTAATTTTGGTGTGATCCTGGCATAGAGTAGGCATACCATTTACCTAATTGTCCTCTTCATAACTAAGAAACCCAGGCTAGTTTATTATCATGTTTATTTTTCAAATCAGAACAAAATGGAATTTTGCTAATATGCCTAGGGAAAATAAGCCTAAGAACAACCTGAATATATAAAATGTTTTGAAATGAGCATTTCGTCATAATCTTAAGTTTTCTATTCTTTAGTTAAAATGACATTCTTGGGGCTAGATTTTCATGGTATGTTAGGACAGGCTGTGTGTTAATCAGCCCAGTATAACTTTAACCTCCTTCTTGTATGCATTTTTCATTGGAAACTCCTTGTTCTTTTTGATCATTTTTATATAATATAATATTTACATAATTATACAGTTATTTGGTATATAGATAGATGATGACATGGATACTAAAAAAAAAGACATAAGCATCCTGAGAATTATGTGTGTAGTTTTATGTCTGCAATGACAAGCTCCTGAGTTTTTAGTCTAGACCCCTGTCTGAACACAAGGGCTAAGCCATATTTCTAATTCCTACTGGATCTCTCCATGAGAATGAGATTTCAGAATATTCATTCTGAATGATGTTTTCTTTTCAACTGACACCACTCCTCTAATAATAATAATAATAATAATAATAATAATAATAATATAATGATAATAATGAAGTCCAGATGCATGCAGGAAAGTGAAATTAATTCTGCGTTGAGGGGAGGATAAAACTTTGAATCAGGCATTGAACTGTGAGACACAAGCAAAAGAAGGTGATACCTGTATTAATGAACTTTGAATTCATCCTGTGAAAGATGAGCCATCTTTTTAAGTGGAGGAGAGATATGGTCAAACTTGTATTCTGATAAATCACTTGGTAGCTTTATGAAGGACAGATTTGGAGGTGAGAAAATTTGGAGACCAGTAGACAGACTAGGAAGTTGTGTCGATGATACAGGCAAAGATACTGGTGATGGGTACTAAGGAAATCACATAAGGGTGAGGATGTAGAATGAGGTATAGTTGAAGACATGTTGATTTCAAGCTGTGAAATTGACTTTCAGATACATGTGAGGCCTTTGGATATACTGATAATGGACTCTCAGGGCTAGAGGTACAGATTCGTGAGTCGTTAGCCCACACTATTTAAATATGTCATGGGAATAAAAGTGACAATGTGAGATGAGCAGAGTGAATAGAGAAAACAGCCTTAAACTGAGGTCTGCTAACTTCAGGGAGTGGCAGCAATAAAACTTTGGAGCAGTCAATTTTTTAAGGGAATAATTTTTTAAAGGAATAACCACACAGGAAAATCATGGCACCATTTGCTTCTTGGAAAGATGGATTTAAGTGACCAACCAGAGGTTTCAATAAAAAGGTTCTTTCATGAAATAAGCAGAGCTTGAGCTAGAATAGCTCCAAAAAAATTGAACATTTAGCATTACTGGTGTCAGTCAGCTGTTGACATAATGTAAATAAGACTTTTCCTGTGTTTTCCCGCTGTTTCGTAGCCCATTCGGTACCTGCCTCAAATTCAAGTAGCGGCACTCTCCCTGAGTCACAGTCCTCTGGAGGCTGCCTCGGATTGGATAAGTTCAAGAAACCCGAGGGAAGCGGGGACTGTGAAGTGTGCCTAGTGCAGACTAAAGCAGATGCTATCCAATGTGCAGCCTGTGAAAGTTCAAAGCCAGGCACACATTCTGCATTTAAAGGTAGGAGTTGGTAAACAGCCTCCTTGTTTACCATTTTAACTGACATGTTTGCAAACAGCTTTAGTTTAATGATTTTAATAATTTTTTAAAACTATTCATTCTCTATTGAAATGCATGTAAAATGAGATAGTGTCCTGGACTTTTAGTTCATATTTACCTCTGAAATTCCATTGTTTGGTGTTCAGCAGTGAGGTATCTTTTCTGCAGCTGGGTAAAGAACTATTGTGTCTTGTGTTACTGAGTCTGGAGAGTTTGAGGTTTTGATTTTAACTGTTATCGGCCTTTGGCATCTAGATGAATATCCTGGCTTTTATGGGACTGGAATTTAAATCCCTAGAATCTTATTGTAAGTAACCTAGACTTGAGCTTTAATTTCCCAGAGTACGTCCCATAATAATAATTTTCTTACTATTTTATTATGGTACACGATCAGGAGGCTAGAATATCAAGTCTTTATATTCCTGTATCAATTTTCTCATATTTCATATGAGACACACTCTGGTCAAAATTTAGACACAAGCTTTCAGAAGAGCACTGCTTCTTGGCCCCCTGTAGTTCCTTCTGGAGCTGTTAACTCCTGACCTGTTCCCATATTCCGTACCTGTAGCACAGTAATTGCCATGCATTTAAACATGTCCCTTTGAGGCAGAGGTGATAACTAATTATTGTCTTTGGCACCTGTGCTCTTAGCTGTCTGTGTAATATCACCTAAGGTATTTTAGAGACCAGGTGGATAGTCATTAGCTCCTGAGAATCTGATGCCATCTTTCAATTAAGTTTCTTAGGATAAGAAACGAGGGTTTTTTATCATTAAAGGGGGAATTCTGAAGATGAGGGCTTAGAAAACTTGGCTGTCATTTGTCTTTATTTACACACAAGTTAGCAGAGCTAAGGATGAATATCGTGAAGATTTTAATGATTCCTGGGCAATTTAGTTTATGTTTTCTGCCACTGCTAATATTCCTGAAAGTAGGCCTTTTCAAAGTTATTCCTCTGCCCCTTTGGTTTGTAAGGTTTAACATTTTGTTTGAGAGGATAACATTAATTCAATGTCTTTCGTATTTTTGAATGATTTGGGACATCTTCCTCATCCTTGAACCCAGCAGCCCCATCATTGAAATTTGGTATCTCTTCGTCCTCATCTGCGCCTTCGCAGACTTTAAAAAGTTTTGGAAATGCTCAATTCGGAGGTCAGGGAGGCTTGAAGATAGATCTGTCATCATATTTTGGGTCTTCGAACCTTATGAGTAAAGGCTTTAATTTATCTAAACCATCCGAAGACTGTAAATATGGAGTTCCATCTGATTCTAAACGTGAAGAAGTTAAAAGGGACAGTAAGAATAATAATTTTCAGTTTGGACTTTCTTCTGGTTTAAGCCATCCATCTCCTTTAGCTCCATTTCAGTTTGGGGTGTCTAATCTTGGGCAGCAAGAAAAGAAGGAGGAAGGACCCAAAGCTTCATCTGTAGGCTTTAGCTTTGGTACAGGAGTTATTAACCCCACCCCTGCTGCTACCTGCTCCGTAGTGACCTCTGAGGATGAGGGCAGCTTCAACTTTGGAACCACAGAAACCAAGGGTGCCTCAGTGGCTCCTTTCACATGTAAGGCATCAGAAGAAATAAAAGAAGAAAGGGCTCCTACCAAAATACGGTTCACTTTTGGCAATATGGCCACAGTGCCTTCAGCCTCATTGTTTTTTTGTGGAACTACAGGAAAGAAACCGCCAGACCCTGTCACTCCTACTTCTCCAATGTTTCAGAAGAAGACTGACAAAGAAGAACCCAAGTGTCAACCAGTGATTTCCTTTGGGAATTCTAAGCAAAGCAAAGGTAGGAGTTCTTCAAAGTCGATCTTGAGTTTCAATGTGGAAAAACCACCAGAGAAGGAATTTGAACAGCAAACAAAGGACATTTATTCTCTTGGATCTCAAACCACTGCTACCGCTGGTAAGTATTAAACATTTTTTTACAAGGCGTCTTTGCTATCTCGACAAATGCAGCAAATCAAGGATTGGTTTACACTGAACATAAAAGAGAGAAACCTGTCCCAAAAGTTTCTGGAAGCCTGGGATTTTTGGTTTTAACAGTTCCAAATCCCCATGATTTTGAGGAAGTTTTCTCCAGATCTGTTTCTGAGAAACACGGCGCTCATGGAACTCCATAATATTGGGCTTTTGTCCATGTCCTACTCCCTTTTGTTCGGGCGTTTATTATAAGAATTGGCATATATCATTCGGGAAAAGAAGACTTCTTTCTAAAGTTCATGAAATATTTGCTAACAATGAATTTTTACGTAGAGGACGACATTCACAAATAGAGATAAACAGTAGTCATCAGACATTTAAGGAATTTAGACAACAAATAATACTTAATCCCTGAGAATTGGAGGTGGTTATGAAAACTGAAATCCAGAAGGAAAAATGAAATAGCACATTTGAAAGTTCAAAACCTGGTTGCTGAAACAAAAGCTGTCTGTGGACCATGTAGCAGAAAACACATAGCTGGTGATCAGATTAGTGAACAGGACTTTTGCAGAACACAGTGCAAAAGTACAGAGGTTGATCTAAGCTAGATGCACACGTCGCAGTGGGCTAAGAGTGTTTAGAAGGTGAGAGCACTTGGAGGAAATGTCACAAAGGGACAGCAGAACATTTCCTAGAGATACAGAAAGACATTGGTCTTAAACATAGAAGTAGTGCAGACATTGCTAAAGATCACTGAAATTTTAGGGCACCAAAGCCAAAATCGAAGATTTTCAGAGAGAGAAGAGCTATTGTCCACACATGAACAGTGATTAGATTACATTCTGACTTATAGTTTGTCACATCAAATGCTAAAAGCAGTAGAGCAGGTCCTCAATTGAAAATGTCTTGAACCTCGAATTCTGTCACTAGTCAAATTTTATCAATCCTAAGGAAAGACAACATATAGATGTTGTCAGACAAACAAAGAAAAAGAAGTTGAACACTTTTGAATAATAAATTGACACCAAAATGAAAAGTAAACCTGAAAAAAGACTCATGAGAATTTAGCAAATAGGGAGCAGTAGTTTTTGTCTATTAAACTCTTACTTGGATATTTTGAAACACCCTTGAAAGAAAATAAAAACTCTACTATTTTGAAAGGAACAAAAGTGAGGTAGGGTCTGAGCAAATTTAATCACGGTCTCTCTATGCTGTTTCCATTGTAACAGATGCTCTTCGCCTCCCATATAGTGACCTTAGAGTGAGCCAGCGTGTTCCATTTTCTGTCAGTCATGCCATGTGACCCACCCGTAATGTGACCAGCCCTGTCTCCACACAGTACTGTACTTGAGACATCATTGGAAGAGCTTTTTAAAAAGTCTTCAAGTAGGCAGATGGATACATGATCATCATATAACAATCAGTAGCCTTCCTGCAAATCAGCAGTAGAGTTAGGCAACAATTCCCATTTGTATTTTCGAACACTACTCATTGATATTTTGTAATAACTATAGAGCCTGTTACATGGTAACATAAAGGACATATTTAACACTAGTTCCTGAGAGAGAACATTCCTCTCCCCTCAGTGCCCCTCCCAATATAATTTTGGTTCTTAGAAGGATTTTTATGGACCTTGGCAAGCAGAGCCACTTCTAAAATTCATATGGAAGGGTAAATACACAAAAATATCTTGGGGAGACAGGCAGTCCCACAGACAGGTTTGCCTTAGTAAGTAGCAAACCCTAATATAAAGCTACACTAATTAAAACGGTCCAGTCACATTAACTGTAGAGGAAACAAATGCACAAATATTAAGAATTTCATTTGCAATGCGATAGACTTATAAATTATTGCACAAAGCATGCACTAGTCAATGATGGCTGCAGAGTAAATCGGCTCAGTTTTGGACCAGTTGAAGTCATAAACCTGGCGGTAGAAAATGCAAAATTAAATTCAGTAAAGAAAAACCATCGGACACTATGTGATCTTGTATCCAAACACAGCTCCTAATTCCCATGAGTGTGTAGTAGTGATGTGGTTTGTATCCGTACTCGGGTTTGTATGTCTCATGTACAATTTTATTCTTTGAATTTTGTTAGGTTTCCATTTAAGACATACGTATATTTTTATTAATCTGACGGATGAAGGTTTTCCTGTGTAAGACAGAAAATCCACAAGCCATAAACGAAGAGATGGATGTATGTGATTACACCCACATTTAATAGAATGGATGCCCATTTGATGAATCTGTCTTGAAAACAATTGTTTTCTATGAATTCTTAGATTGTAGTGTAGGAAAAAATGCTGTCTCTTATGATTCCTTCTTAAAGATTTTTGTTAATTTCTTAATTTCTGTCGTCCAGATCAAGGATCTGCAAAGCCCGATTTAAATTTCTTGAGCAAGAGTTTCACTGACTCAGGTCCCCCAGCTACTTCAGCTCCTGGCTGCCTATTTGGCAGTTCCACGTCCTCCTCCAGGGCAGCTGTGGCTGCACCTGGGTTCGCACAGGCCAGCACTGTGAGCAGCTCGGCCTTTGGTGCTTCATCAGCATCCATAACATCTCAGTTATTGCTCTTCTCTCCAGAGAGCAAATCGGCAGCCACCTCCAGGAAGGGAGCAGCTGTTACCTCATCTGGGCCTGGTGCAGGAGGCGACAGCAATAACAATGCAAGTTCTAGCTTCAACTTTGGAGCTACAGCCACACCTAGTGCTGCAGGTACTTTTACCAAATAAAAAACACACACATGCATTTTGTGCTTTGATTCCCTTTAGTTATAAGTATGTCAACTTTTAGAAATAACACGGCAAGTTATGAAAACCCAGCATGGGTGCCCTGAGGTCATCCATACCCACGATGTTGGAGTCATTTGCCATGTGGTACAATGAACATTTTGGTTCAAGTTTAGCATAGTTAACTGTTGGAAGCAGTTTTTCTACTTCAGCAAGAACGTTACCTTTAGTTTTCCAAGAGTTGTATTTGAAATGTAAGTCATAAGTAATCAGACTGCGTTTTGTTTTCATTAGACATGAGACCTCATTATGCAGTATTTTCATGATTACAACATTAGCTGACTCCTGCAGCGTGTAAAATTCTGATAAGAAGTCAGTGTTTTCTTCAATAAATTTCCTTCATCTGAAAAGTTTGACTGCCAAGGTTGGGAGTCTTGTTAATAGAAGGTTTTGTTTATATGGAGTTTTTTTTATTAAGCAGTGGTAGAGAGAATTGTATCCCTACAATTCCTAGAATCATCATTCAAAGCTGGTGGCATTTATTCCACTAGCTAAGAATCTGAAATGAAGCTTGAAATTTGATTCTGAGTTTATGGAGATTTCTTGAGAATTATTTATCTCAATTTAACTGTAGTGGTGATTTAAGTGTTTCTTTGGGCCTCTAGGGGTCTCGTTTATCATGGACCCTGGAGCTTCAGCACCACTTATGAGTCCATCATTTGGTGTGAACCAGACCCCAATGGTTGGACAATGTCAAGGTGCCAGCCAGCCGAATCCCCCAGGCTTTGGATTTCCGTCATCTGGAACAGGATTTTCTACTGGTACTCAGCCCATACCACCTGCTACTGGGAGAGCATCAAGCGGTGGCCACCCTCCTGTGTTAGGACTACAGCCTGGTCAGCCTGCATTTGGCTCAGGAACAGCTCCTGATTCCCGTGAGTGTGTAGTAGTGATGTGGTTTGTATCCGTTCTCGGGTTTGTATGTCTCATGTACAATTTTATTCTTTGAATTTTGTTAGGTTTCCCTTTAAGACGTATGTTTAATTTTATTAATCTGACGGATGAAGGTTTTCTTGTGTAAGACAGAAAATCCACAAGCCATAAACGAAGAGATGGATGTATGTGATTACACCCATATTTATTAGAATGGATGCCCGTTTGACGAATCTGTGTTGAAAACAATTGTTTTCTATGAATTCTTAGATTGTAGTATGGGAAAAAATGCTGTCTCTTACGATTCCTTCTTAAAGATTTTTGTTCATTTCTTAATTTCTCTCGTCAAGATCAAGGATCTGCAAAGCCCGATTTAAATTTCTTGAGCAAGAGTTTCACTGACTCAGGTCCCCCAGCCACTTCAGCTCCTGGCTGCCTATTTGGCAGGTCCACGTCCTCCTCCAGGGCAGCTGTGGCTGCACCTGGGTTCGCACAGGCCAGCACTGTGAGCAGCTCGGCCTTTGGTGCTTCATCAGCATCCATAACATCTCAGTTATTGCTCTTCTCTCCAGAGAGCAAATCGGCAGCCACCTCCAGGAAGGGAGCAGCTATTACCTCATCTGGGCCTGGTGCAGGAGGCGACAGCAATAACAATGCAAGTTCTAGCTTCAACTTTGGAGCTACAGCCACACCTAGTGCTGCAGGTACTTTTACCAAATAAAAAACACACACATGCATTTTGTGCTTTGATTCCCTTTAGTTATAAGTATGTCAACTTTTAGAAATAACACGGCAAGTTATGAAAACCCAGCATGGGTGCCCTGAGGTCATCCATACCCACGATGTTGGAGTCATTTGCCATGTGGTACAATGAACATTTTGGTTCAAGTTTAGCATAGTTAACTGTTGGAAGCAGTTTTTCTACTTCAGCAAGAACGTTACCTTTAGTTTTCCAAGAGTTGTATTTGAAATGTAAGTCATAAGTAATCAGACTGGGTTTTGTTTTCATTAGACATGAGACCTCATTATGCAGTATTTTCATGATTACAACATTAGCTGACTCCTGCAGCGTGTAAAATTCTGATAAGAAGTCAGTGTTTTCTTCAATAAATTTCCTTCATCTGAAAAGTTTGACTGCCAAGGTTGGGAGTCTTGTTAATAGAAGGTTTTGTTTATATGGAGTTTTTTTTATTAAGCAGTGGTAGAGAGAATTGTATCCCTACAATTCCTAGAATCATCATTCAAAGCTGGTGGCATTTATTCCACTAGCTAAGAGTCTGAAATGAAGCTTAAAATTTGATTCTGAGTTTATGGAGATTTCTTGAGAATTATTTATCTCAATTTAACTGTCGTGGTGATTTAAGTGTTTCTTTGGGCCTCTAGGGGTCTCGTTTATCGTGAACCCTGGAGCTTCAGCACCACTTATGAGTCCATCATTTGGTGTGAACCAGACCCCAATGGTTGGACAAAATCAAGGTGCCAGCCAGCCGAATCCTCCAGGCTTTGGATTTCCGTCATCTGGAACAGGATTTTCTACTGGTACTCAGCCCATACCACCTGCTACTGGGAGAGCATCAAGCGGTGGCCACCCTCCTGTGTTAGGACTACAGCCTGGTCAGCCTGCATTTGGCTCAGGAACAGCTCCTGATTCCCGTGAGTGTGTAGTAGTGATGTGGTTTGTATCCGTTCTCGGGTTTGTATGTCTCATGTACAATTTTATTCTTTGAATTTTGTTAGGTTTCCCTTTAAGACGTATGTTTATTTTTATTAATCTGACGGATGAAGGTTTTCCTGTGTAAGACAGAAAATCCGCAAGCCATAAACGAAGAGATGGATGTATGTGATTACACCCACATTTCATAGAATGGATGCCCATTTGACGAATCTGTGTTGAAAACAATTGTTTTCTATGAATTCTTAGATTGTAGTATGGGAAAAAATGCTGTCTCTTACGATTCCTTCTTAAAGATTTTTGTTCATTTCTTAATTTCTCTCGTCAAGATCAAGGATCTGCAAAGCCCGAGTTAAATTTCTTGAGCAAGAGTTTCACTGACTCAGGTCCCCCAGCCACTTCAGCTCCTGGCTGCCTATTTGGCAGTTCCACGTCCTCCTCCAGGGCAGCTGTGGCTGCACCTGGGTTCGCACAGGCCAGCACTGTGAGCAGGTCGGCCTTTGGTGCTTCATCAGCATCCATAACATCTCAGTTATTGCTCTTCTCTCCAGAGAGCAAATCGGCAGCCACCTCCAGGAAGGGAGCAGCTGTTACCTCATCTGGGCCTGGTGCAGGAGGCGACAGCAATAACAATGCAAGTTCTAGCTTCAATTTTGGAGCTACAGCCACACCTAGTGCTGCAGGTACTTTTACCAAATAAAAAACACACACATGCATTTTGTGCTTTGATTCCCTTTAGTTATAAGTATGTCAACTTTTAGAAATAACACGGCACGTTATGAAAACCCAGCATGGGTGCCCTGAGGTTATCCATATCCACGATGTTGGAGTCATTTGCCATGTGGTACAATGAACATTTTGGTTCAAGTTTAGCATAGTTAACTGTTGGAAGCAGTTTTTCTACTTCAGCAAGAACGTTACCTTTAGTTTTCCAAGAGTTGTATTTGAAATGTAAGTCATAAGTAATCAGACTGGGTTTTGTTTTCATTAGACATGAGACCTCATTATGCAGTATTTTCATGATTACAACATTAGCTGACTCCTGCAGCGTGTAAAATTCTGATAAGAAGTCAGTGTTTTCTTCAATAAATTTCCTTCATCTGAAAAGTTTGACTGCCAAGGTTGGGAGTCTTGTTAATAGAAGGTTTTGTTTATATGGAGTTTTTTTTATTAAGCAGTGGTAGAGAGAATTGTATCCCTACAATTCCTAGAATCATCATTCAAAGCTGGTGGCATTTATTCCACTAGCTAAGAGTCTGAAATGAAGCTTAAAATTTGATTCTGAGTTTATGGAGATTTCTTGAGAATTATTTATCTCAATTTAACTGTCGTGGTGATTTAAGTGTTTCTTTGGGCCTCTAGGGGTCTCGTTTATCGTGAACCCTGGAGCTTCAGCACCACTTATGAGTCCATCATTTGGTGTGAACCAGACCCCAATGGTTGGACAAAATCAAGGTGCCAGCCAGCCGAATCCTCCAGGCTTTGGATTTTCGTCATCTGGAACAGGATTTTCTACTGGTACTCAGCCCATACCATCTGCTACTGGGAGAGCATCAAGCGGTGGCCACCCTCCTGTGTTAGGACTACAGCCTGGTCAGCCTGCATTTGGCTCAGGAACAGCTCCTGATTCCCGTGAGTGTGTAGTAGTGATGTGGTTTGTATCCGTTCTCGGGTTTCTATGTCTCATGTACAATTTTATTCTTTGAATTTTGTTAGGTTTTCCTTTAAGACGTATGTTTATTTTTATTAATCTGACGGATGAAGGTTTTCCTGTGTAAGACAGAAAATCCGCAAGCCATAAACGAAGAGATGGATGTATGTGATTACACCCACATTTAATAGAATGGATGCCCATTTGACGAATCTGTGTTGAAAACAATTGTTTTCTATGAATTCTTAGATTGTAGTATGGGAAACAATGCTGTCTCTTACGATTCCTTCTTAAAGATTTTTGTTCATTTCTTAATTTCTCTCGTCAAGATCAAGGATCTGCAAAGCCCGAGTTAAATTTCTTGAGCAAGAGTTTCACTGACTCAGGTCCCCCAGCCACTTCAGCTCCTGGCTGCCTATTTGGCAGTTCCACGTCCTCCTCCAGGGCAGCTGTGGCTGCACCTGGGTTCGCACAGGCCAGCACTGTGAGCAGCTCGGCCTTTGGTGCTTCATCAGCATCCATAACATCTCAGTTATTGCTCTTCTCTCCAGAGAGCAAATCGGCAGCCACCTCCAGGAAGGGAGCAGCTGTTACCTCATCTGGGCCTGGTGCAGGAGGCGACAGCAATAACAATGCAAGTTCTAGCTTCAACTTTGGAGCTACAGCCACACCTAGTGCTGCAGGTACTTTTACCAAATAAAAAACACACACATGCATTTTGTGCTTTGATTCCCTTTAGTTATAAGTATGTCAACTTTTAGAAATAACACGGCAAGTTATGAAAACCCAGCATGGGTGCCCTGAGGTTATCCATATCCACGATGTTGGAGTCATTTGCCATGTGGTACAATGAACATTTTGGTTCAAGTTTAGCATAGTTAACTGTTGGAAGCAGTTTTTCTACTTCAGCAAGAACGTTACCTTTAGTTTTCCAAGAGTTGTATTTGAAATGTAAGTCATAAGTAATCAGACTGCGTTTTGTTTTCATTAGACATGAGACCTCATTATGCAGTATTTTCATGATTACAACATTAGCTGACTCCTGCAGCGTGTAAAATTCTGATAAGAAGTCAGTGTTTTCTTCAATAAATTTCCTTCATCTGAAAAGTTTGACTGCCAAGGTTGGGAGTCTTGTTAATAGAAGGTTTTGTTTATATGGAGTTTTTTTTATTAAGCAGTGGTAGAGAGAATTGTATCCCTACAATTCCTAGAATCATCATTCAAAGCTGGTGGCATTTATTCCACTAGCTAAGAGTCTGAAATGAAGCTTGAAATTTGATTCTGAGTTTATGGAGATTTCTTGAGAATTATTTATCTCAATTTAACTGTCGTGGTGATTTAAGTGTTTCTTTGGGCCTCTAGGGGTCTCGTTTATCGTGAACCCTGGAGCTTCAGCACCACTTATGAGTCCATCATTTGGTGTGAACCAGACCCCAATGGTTGGACAAAATCAAGGTGCCAGCCAGCCGAATCCTCCAGGCTTTGGATTTCCGTCATCTGGAACAGGATTTTCTACTGGTACTCAGCCCATACCATCTGCTACTGGGAGAGCATCAAGCGGTGGCCACCCTCCTGTGTTAGGACTACAGCCTGGTCAGCCTGCATTTGGCTCAGGAACAGCTCCTGATTCCCGTGAGTGTGTAGTAGTGATGTGGTTTGTATCCGTTCTCGGGTTTGTATGTCTCATGTACAATTTTATTCTTTGAATTTTGTTAGGTTTTCCTTTAAGACGTATCTTTATTTTTATTAATCTGACGGATGAAGGTTTTCCTGTGTAAGACAGAAAATCCACAAGCCATAAACGAAGAGATGGATGTATGTGATTACACCCATATTTATTAGAATGGATGCCCATTTGACGAATCTGTGTTGAAAACAATTGTTTTCTATGAATTCTTAGATTGTAGTATGGGAAAAAATGCTGTCTCTTACGATTCCTTCTTAAAGATTTTTGTTCATTTCTTAATTTCTCTCGTCAAGATCAAGGATCTGCAAAGCCCGAGTTAAATTTCTTGAGCAAGAGTTTCACTGAGTCAGGTCCCCCAGCCACTTCAGCTCCTGGCTGCCTATTTGGCAGTTCCACGTCCTCCTCCAGGGCAGCTGTGGCTGCACCTGGGTTCGCACAGGCCAGCACTGTGAGCAGCTCGGCCTTTGGTGCTTCATCAGCATCCATAACATCTCAGTTATTGCTCTTCTCTCCAGAGAGCAAATCGGCAGCCACCTCCAGGAAGGGAGCAGCTGTTACCTCATCTGGGCCTGGTGCAGGAGGCGACAGCAATAACAATGCAAGTTCTAGCTTCAACTTTGGAGCTACAGCCACACCTAGTGCTGCAGGTACTTTTACCAAATACAAAACACACACATGCATTTTGTGCTTTGATTCCCTTTAGTTATAAGTATGTCAACTTTTAGAAATAACACGGCAAGTTATGAAAACCCAGCATGGGTGCCCTGAGGTCATCCATACCCACGATGTTGGAGTCATTTGCCATGTGGTACAATGAACATTTTGGTTCAAGTTTAGCATAGTTAACTGTTGGAAGCAGTTTTTCTACTTCAGCAAGAACGTTACCTTTAGTTTTCCAAGAGTTGTATTTGAAATGTAAGTCATAAGTAATCAGACTGCGTTTTGTTTTCATTAGACATGAGACCTCATTATGCAGTATTTTCATGATTACAACATTAGCTGACTCCTGCAGCGTGTAAAATTCTGATAAGAAGTCAGTGTTTTCTTCAATAAATTTCCTTCATCTGAAAAGTTTGACTGCCAAGGTTGGGAGTCTTGTTAATAGAAGGTTTTGTTTATATGGAGTTTTTTTTATTAAGCAGTGGTAGAGAGAATTGTATCCCTACAATTCCTAGAATCATCATTCAAAGCTGGTGGCATTTATTCCACTAGCTAAGAGTCTGAAATGAAGCTTAAAATTTGATTCTGAGTTTATGGAGATTTCTTGAGAATTATTTATCTCAATTTAACTGTCGTGGTGATTTAAGTGTTTCTTTGGGCCTCTAGGGGTCTCGTTTATCATGAACCCTGGAGCTTCAGCACCACTTATGAGTCCATCATTTGGTGTGAACCAGACCCCAATGGTTGGACAAAATCAAGGTGCCAGCCAGCCGAATCCTCCAGGCTTTGGATTTCCGTCATCTGGAACAGGATTTTCTACTGGTACTCAGCCCATACCACCTGCTACTGGGAGAGCATCAAGCGGTGGCCACCCTCCTGTGTTAGGACTACAGCCTGGTCAGCCTGCATTTGGCTCAGGAACAGCTCCTGATTCCCGTGAGTGTGTAGTAGTGATGTGGTTTGTATCCGTTCTCGGGTTTGTATGTCTCATGTACAATTTTATTCTTTGAATTTTGTTAGGTTTCCCTTTAAGACGTATGTTTATTTTTATTAATCTGACGAATGAAGGTTTTCCTGTGTAAGACAGAAAATTCCCAAGCCATAAACGAAGAGATGGATGAATGTGATTACACCCACATTTAATAGAATGGATGCCCATTTGACGAATCTGTGTTGAAAACAATTGTTTTCTATGAATTCTTAGATTGTAGTATGGGAAGAAATGCTGTCTCTTACGATTCCTTCTTAAAGATTTTTCTTCATTTCTTAATTTCTCTCGTCAAGATCAAGGATCTGCAAAGCCCGAGTTAAATTTCTTGAGCAAGAGTTTCACTGACTCAGGTCCCCCAGCCACTTCAGCTCCTGGCTGCCTATTTGGCAGTTCCACGTCCTCCTCCAGGGCAGCTGTGGCTGCACCTGGGTTCGCACAGGCCAGCACTGTGAGCAGCTCGGCCTTTGGTGCTTCATCAGCATCCATAACATCTCAGTTATTGCTCTTCTCTCCAGAGAGCAAATCGGCAGCCACCTCCAGGAAGGGAGCAGCTGTTACCTCATCTGGGCCTGGTGCAGGAGGCGACAGCAATAACAATGCAAGTTCTAGCTTCAACTTTGGAGCTACAGCCACACCTAGTGCTGCAGGTACTTTTACCAAATAAAAAACACACACATGCATTTTGTGCTTTGATTCCCTTTAGTTATAAGTATGTCAACTTTTAGAAATAACACGGCAAGTTATGAAAACCCAGCATGGGTGCCCTGAGGTCATCCATACCCACGATGTTGGAGTCATTTGCCATGTGGTACAATGAACATTTTGGTTCAAGTTTAGCATAGTTAACTGTTGGAAGCAGTTTTTCTACTTCAGCAAGAACGTTACCTTTAGTTTTCCAAGAGTTGTATTTGAAATGTAAGTCATAAGTAATCAGACTGGGTTTTGTTTTCATTAGACATGAGACCTCATTATGCAGTATTTTCATGATTACAACATTAGCTGACTCCTGCAGCGTGTAAAATTCTGATAAGAAGTCAGTGTTTTCTTCAATAAATTTCCTTCATCTGAAAAGTTTGACTGCCAAGGTTGGGAGTCTTGTTAATAGAAGGTTTTGTTTATATGGAGTTTTTTTTATTAAGCAGTGGTAGAGAGAATTGTATCCCTACAATTCCTAGAATCATCATTCAAAGCTGGTGGCATTTATTCCACTAGCTAAGAGTCTGAAATGAAGCTTGAAATTTGATTCTGAGTTTATGGAGATTTCTTGAGAATTATTTATCTCAATTTAACTGTCGTGGTGATTTAAGTGTTTCTTTGGGCCTCTAGGGGTCTCGTTTATCATGAACCCTGGAGCTTCAGCACCACTTATGAGTCCATCATTTGGTGTGAACCAGACCCCAATGGTTGGACAAAATCAAGGTGCCAGCCAGCCGAATCCTCCAGGCTTTGGATTTCCGTCATCTGGAACAGGATTTTCTACTGGTACTCAGCCCATACCATCTGCTACTGGGAGAGCATCAAGCGGTGGCCACCCTCCTGTGTTAGGACTACAGCCTGGTCAGCCTGCATTTGGCTCAGGAACAGCTCCTGATTCCCGTGAGTGTGTAGTAGTGATGTGGTTTGTATCCGTTCTCGGGTTTCTATGTCTCATGTACAATTTTATTCTTTGAATTTTGTTAGGTTTTCCTTTAAGACGTATGTTTATTTTTATTAATCTGACGGATGAAGGTTTTCCTGTGTAAGACAGAAAATCCGCAAGCCATAAACGAAGAGATGGATGTATGTGATTACACCCACATTTAATAGAATGGATGCCCATTTGACGAATCTGTGTTGAAAACAATTGTTTTCTATGAATTCTTAGATTGTAGTATGGGAAACAATGCTGTCTCTTACGATTCCTTCTTAAAGATTTTTGTTCATTTCTTAATTTCTCTCGTCAAGATCAAGGATCTGCAAAGCCCGAGTTAAATTTCTTGAGCAAGAGTTTCACTGACTCAGGTCCCCCAGCCACTTCAGCTCCTGGCTGCCTATTTGGCAGTTCCACGTCCTCCTCCAGGGCAGCTGTGGCTGCACCTGGGTTCGCACAGGCCAGCACTGTGAGCAGCTCGGCCTTTGGTGCTTCATCAGCATCCATAACATCTCAGTTATTGCTCTTCTCTCCAGAGAGCAAATCGGCAGCCACCTCCAGGAAGGGAGCAGCTGTTACCTCATCTGGGCCTGGTGCAGGAGGCGACAGCAATAACAATGCAAGTTCTAGCTTCAACTTTGGAGCTACAGCCACACCTAGTGCTGCAGGTACTTTTACCAAATAAAAAACACACACATGCATTTTGTGCTTTGATTCCCTTTAGTTATAAGTATGTCAACTTTTAGAAATAACACGGCAAGTTATGAAAACCCAGCATGGGTGCCCTGAGGTTATCCATATCCACGATGTTGGAGTCATTTGCCATGTGGTACAATGAACATTTTGGTTCAAGTTTAGCATAGTTAACTGTTGGAAGCAGTTTTTCTACTTCAGCAAGAACGTTACCTTTAGTTTTCCAAGAGTTGTATTTGAAATGTAAGTCATAAGTAATCAGACTGCGTTTTGTTTTCATTAGACATGAGACCTCATTATGCAGTATTTTCATGATTACAACATTAGCTGACTCCTGCAGCGTGTAAAATTCTGATAAGAAGTCAGTGTTTTCTTCAATAAATTTCCTTCATCTGAAAAGTTTGACTGCCAAGGTTGGGAGTCTTGTTAATAGAAGGTTTTGTTTATATGGAGTTTTTTTTATTAAGCAGTGGTAGAGAGAATTGTATCCCTACAATTCCTAGAATCATCATTCAAAGCTGGTGGCATTTATTCCACTAGCTAAGAGTCTGAAATGAAGCTTGAAATTTGATTCTGAGTTTATGGAGATTTCTTGAGAATTATTTATCTCAATTTAACTGTCGTGGTGATTTAAGTGTTTCTTTGGGGCTCTAGGGGTCTCGTTTATCATGAACCCTGGAGCTTCAGCACCACTTATGAGTCCATCATTTGGTGTGAACCAGACCCCAATGGTTGGACAAAATCAAGGTGCCAGCCAGCCGAATCCTCCAGGCTTTGGATTTCCGTCATCTGGAACAGGATTTTCTACTGGTACTCAGCCCATACCATCTGCTACTGGGAGAGCATCAAGCGGTGGCCACCCTCCTGTGTTAGGACTACAGCCTGGTCAGCCTGCATTTGGCTCAGGAACAGCTCCTGATTCCCGTGAGTGTGTAGTAGTGATGTGGTTTGTATCCGTTCTCGGGTTTGTATGTCTCATGTACAATTTTATTCTTTGAATTTTGTTAGGTTTTCCTTTAAGACGTATCTTTATTTTTATTAATCTGACGGATGAAGGTTTTCCTGTGTAAGACAGAAAATCCACAAGCCATAAACGAAGAGATGGATGTATGTGATTACACCCATATTTATTAGAATGGATGCCCATTTGACGAATCTGTGTTGAAAACAATTGTTTTCTATGAATTCTTAGATTGTAGTATGGGAAAAAATGCTGTCTCTTACGATTCCTTCTTAAAGATTTTTGTTCATTTCTTAATTTCTCTCGTCAAGATCAAGGATCTGCAAAGCCCGAGTTAAATTTCTTGAGCAAGAGTTTCACTGACTCAGGTCCCCCAGCCACTTCAGCTCCTGGCTGCCTATTTGGCAGTTCCACGTCCTCCTCCAGGGCAGCTGTGGCTGCACCTGGGTTCGCACAGGCCAGCACTGTGAGCAGCTCGGCCTTTGGTGCTTCATCAGCATCCATAACATCTCAGTTATTGCTCTTCTCTCCAGAGAGCAAATCGGCAGCCACCTCCAGGAAGGGAGCAGCTGTTACCTCATCTGGGCCTGGTGCAGGAGGCGACAGCAATAACAATGCAAGTTCTAGCTTCAACTTTGGAGCTACAGCCACACCTAGTGCTGCAGGTACTTTTACCAAATAAAAAACACACACATGCATTTTGTGCTTTGATTCCCTTTAGTTATAAGTATGTCAACTTTTAGAAATAACACGGCAAGTTATGAAAACCCAGCATGGGTGCCCTGAGGTCATCCATACCCACGATGTTGGAGTCATTTGCCATGTGGTACAATGAACATTTTGGTTCAAGTTTAGCATAGTTAACTGTTGGAAGCAGTTTTTCTACTTCAGCAAGAACGTTACCTTTAGTTTTCCAAGAGTTGTATTTGAAATGTAAGTCATAAGTAATCAGACTGCGTTTTGTTTTCATTAGACATGAGACCTCATTATGCAGTATTTTCATGATTACAACATTAGCTGACTCCTGCAGCGTGTAAAATTCTGATAAGAAGTCAGTGTTTTCTTCAATAAATTTCCTTCATCTGAAAAGTTTGACTGCCAAGGTTGGGAGTCTTGTTAATAGAAGGTTTTGTTTATATGGAGTTTTTTTTATTAAGCAGTGGTAGAGAGAATTGTATCCCTACAATTCCTAGAATCATCATTCAAAGCTGGTGGCATTTATTCCACTAGCTAAGAGTCTGAAATGAAGCTTAAAATTTGATTCTGAGTTTATGGAGATTTCTTGAGAATTATTTATCTCAATTTAACTGTCGTGGTGATTTAAGTGTTTCTTTGGGCCTCTAGGGGTCTCGTTTATCATGAACCCTGGAGCTTCAGCACCACTTATGAGTCCATCATTTGGTGTGAACCAGACCCCAATGGTTGGACAAAATCAAGGTGCCAGCCAGCCGAATCCTCCAGGCTTTGGATTTCCGTCATCTGGAACAGGATTTTCTACTGGTACTCAGCCCATACCACCTGCTACTGGGAGAGCATCAAGCGGTGGCCACCCTCCTGTGTTAGGACTACAGCCTGGTCAGCCTGCATTTGGCTCAGGAACAGCTCCTGATTCCCGTGAGTGTGTAGTAGTGATGTGGTTTGTATCCGTTCTCGGGTTTGTATGTCTCATGTACAATTTTATTCTTTGAATTTTGTTAGGTTTCCCTTTAAGACGTATGTTTATTTTTATTAATCTGACGAATGAAGGTTTTCCTGTGTAAGACAGAAAATTCCCAAGCCATAAACGAAGAGATGGATGAATGTGATTACACCCACATTTAATAGAATGGATGCCCATTTGACGAATCTGTGTTGAAAACAATTGTTTTCTATGAATTCTTAGATTGTAGTATGGGAAGAAATGCTGTCTCTTACGATTCCTTCTTAAAGATTTTTCTTCATTTCTTAATTTCTCTCGTCAAGATCAAGGATCTGCAAAGCCCGAGTTAAATTTCTTGAGCAAGAGTTTCACTGACTCAGGTCCCCCAGCCACTTCAGCTCCTGGCTGCCTATTTGGCAGTTCCACGTCCTCCTCCAGGGCAGCTGTGGCTGCACCTGGGTTCGCACAGGCCAGCACTGTGAGCAGCTCGGCCTTTGGTGCTTCATCAGCATCCATAACATCTCAGTTATTGCTCTTCTCTCCAGAGAGCAAATCGGCAGCCACCTCCAGGAAGGGAGCAGCTGTTACCTCATCTGGGCCTGGTGCAGGAGGCGACAGCAATAACAATGCAAGTTCTAGCTTCAACTTTGGAGCTACAGCCACACCTAGTGCTGCAGGTACTTTTACCAAATAAAAAACACACACATGCATTTTGTGCTTTGATTCCCTTTAGTTATAAGTATGTCAACTTTTAGAAATAACACGGCAAGTTATGAAAACCCAGCATGGGTGCCCTGAGGTCATCCATACCCACGATGTTGGAGTCATTTGCCATGTGGTACAATGAACATTTTGGTTCAAGTTTAGCATAGTTAACTGTTGGAAGCAGTTTTTCTACTTCAGCAAGAACGTTACCTTTAGTTTTCCAAGAGTTGTATTTGAAATGTAAGTCATAAGTAATCAGACTGGGTTTTGTTTTCATTAGACATGAGACCTCATTATGCAGTATTTTCATGATTACAACATTAGCTGACTCCTGCAGCGTGTAAAATTCTGATAAGAAGTCAGTGTTTTCTTCAATAAATTTCCTTCATCTGAAAAGTTTGACTGCCAAGGTTGGGAGTCTTGTTAATAGAAGGTTTTGTTTATATGGAGTTTTTTTTATTAAGCAGTGGTAGAGAGAATTGTATCCCTACAATTCCTAGAATCATCATTCAAAGCTGGTGGCATTTATTCCACTAGCTAAGAGTCTGAAATGAAGCTTGAAATTTGATTCTGAGTTTATGGAGATTTCTTGAGAATTATTTATCTCAATTTAACTGTCGTGGTGATTTAAGTGTTTCTTTGGGCCTCTAGGGGTCTCGTTTATCATGAACCCTGGAGCTTCAGCACCACTTATGAGTCCATCATTTGGTGTGAACCAGACCCCAATGGTTGGACAAAATCAAGGTGCCAGCCAGCCGAATCCTCCAGGCTTTGGATTTCCGTCATCTGGAACAGGATTTTCTACTGGTACTCAGCCCATACCATCTGCTACTGGGAGAGCATCAAGCGGTGGCCACCCTCCTGTGTTAGGACTACAGCCTGGTCAGCCTGCATTTGGCTCAGGAACAGCTCCTGATTCCCGTGAGTGTGTAGTAGTGATGTGGTTTGTATCCGTTCTCGGGTTTCTATGTCTCATGTACAATTTTATTCTTTGAATTTTGTTAGGTTTTCCTTTAAGACGTATGTTTATTTTTATTAATCTGACGGATGAAGGTTTTCCTGTGTAAGACAGAAAATCCGCAAGCCATAAACGAAGAGATGGATGTATGTGATTACACCCACATTTAATAGAATGGATGCCCATTTGACGAATCTGTGTTGAAAACAATTGTTTTCTATGAATTCTTAGATTGTAGTATGGGAAACAATGCTGTCTCTTACGATTCCTTCTTAAAGATTTTTGTTCATTTCTTAATTTCTCTCGTCAAGATCAAGGATCTGCAAAGCCCGAGTTAAATTTCTTGAGCAACAGTTTCACTGACTCAGGTCCCCCAGCCACTTCAGCTCCTGGCTGCCTATTTGGCAGTTCCACGTCCTCCTCCAGGGCAGCTGTGGCTGCACCTGGGTTCGCACAGGCCAGCACTGTGAGCAGCTCGGCCTTTGGTGCTTCATCAGCATCCATAACATCTCAGTTATTGCTCTTCTCTCCAGAGAGCAAATCGGCAGCCACCTCCAGGAAGGGAGCAGCTGTTACCTCATCTGGGCCTGGTGCAGGAGGCGACAGCAATAACAATGCAAGTTCTAGCTTCAACTTTGGAGCTACAGCCACACCTAGTGCTGCAGGTACTTTTACCAAATAAAAAACACACACATGCATTTTGTGCTTTGATTCCCTTTAGTTATAAGTATGTCAACTTTTAGAAATAACACGGCAAGTTATGAAAACCCAGCATGGGTGCCCTGAGGTCATCCATACCCACGATGTTGGAGTCATTTGCCATGTGGTACAATGAACATTTTGGTTCAAGTTTAGCATAGTTAACTGTTGGAAGCAGTTTTTCTACTTCAGCAAGAACGTTACCTTTAGTTTTCCAAGAGTTGTATTTGAAATGTAAGTCATAAGTAATCAGACTGCGTTTTGTTTTCATTAGACATGAGACCTCATTATGCAGTATTTTCATGATTACAACATTAGCTGACTCCTGCAGCGTGTAAAATTCTGATAAGAAGTCAGTGTTTTCTTCAATAAATTTCCTTCATCTGAAAAGTTTGACTGCCAAGGTTGGGAGTCTTGTTAATAGAAGGTTTTGTTTATATGGAGTTTTTTTTATTAAGCAGTGGTAGAGAGAATTGTATCCCTACAATTCCTAGAATCATCATTCAAAGCTGGTGGCATTTATTCCACTAGCTAAGAGTCTGAAATGAAGCTTGAAATTTGATTCTGAGTTTATGGAGATTTCTTGAGAATTATTTATCTCAATTTAACTGTCGTGGTGATTTAAGTGTTTCTTTGGGGCTCTAGGGGTCTCGTTTATCATGAACCCTGGAGCTTCAGCACCACTTATGAGTCCATCATTTGGTGTGAACCAGACCCCAATGGTTGGACAAAATCAAGGTGCCAGCCAGCCGAATCCTCCAGGCTTTGGATTTCCGTCATCTGGAACAGGATTTTCTACTGGTACTCAGCCCATACCACCTGCTACTGGGAGAGCATCAAGCGGTGGCCACCCTCCTGTGTTAGGACTACAGCCTGGTCAGCCTGCATTTGGCTCAGGAACAGCTCCTGATTCCCGTGAGTGTGTAGTAGTGATGTGGTTTGTATCCGTTCTCGGGTTTCTATGTCTCATGTACAATTTTATTCTTTGAATTTTGTTAGGTTTTCCTTTAAGACGTATGTTTATTTTTATTAATCTGACGGATGAAGGTTTTCCTGTGTAAGACAGAAAATCCGCAAGCCATAAACGAAGAGATGGATGTATGTGATTACACCCACATTTAATAGAATGGATGCCCATTTGACGAATCTGTGTTGAAAACAATTGTTTTCTATGAATTCTTAGATTGTAGTATGGGAAACAATGCTGTCTCTTACGATTCCTTCTTAAAGATTTTTGTTCATTTCTTAATTTCTCTCGTCAAGATCAAGGATCTGCAAAGCCCGAGTTAAATTTCTTGAGCAAGAGTTTCACTGACTCAGGTCCCCCAGCCACTTCAGCTCCTGGCTGCCTATTTGGCAGTTCCACGTCCTCCTCCAGGGCAGCTGTGGCTGCACCTGGGTTCGCACAGGCCAGCACTGTGAGCAGCTCGGCCTTTGGTGCTTCATCAGCATCCATAACATCTCAGTTATTGCTCTTCTCTCCAGAGAGCAAATCGGCAGCCACCTCCAGGAAGGGAGCAGCTGTTACCTCATCTGGGCCTGGTGCAGGAGGCGACAGCAATAACAATGCAAGTTCTAGCTTCAACTTTGGAGCTACAGCCACACCTAGTGCTGCAGGTACTTTTACCAAATAAAAAACACACACATGCATTTTGTGCTTTGATTCCCTTTAGTTATAAGTATGTCAACTTTTAGAAATAACACGGCAAGTTATGAAAACCCAGCATGGGTGCCCTGAGGTCATCCATACCCACGATGTTGGAGTCATTTGCCATGTGGTACAATGAACATTTTGGTTCAAGTTTAGCATAGTTAACTGTTGGAAGCAGTTTTTCTACTTCAGCAAGAACGTTACCTTTAGTTTTCCAAGAGTTGTATTTGAAATGTAAGTCATAAGTAATCAGACTGCGTTTTGTTTTCATTAGACATGAGACCTCATTATGCAGTATTTTCATGATTACAACATTAGCTGACTCCTGCAGCGTGTAAAATTCTGATAAGAAGTCAGTGTTTTCTTCAATAAATTTCCTTCATCTGAAAAGTTTGACTGCCAAGGTTGGGAGTCTTGTTAATAGAAGGTTTTGTTTATATGGAGTTTTTTTTATTAAGCAGTGGTAGAGAGAATTGTATCCCTACAATTCCTAGAATCATCATTCAAAGCTGGTGGCATTTATTCCACTAGCTAAGAGTCTGAAATGAAGCTTAAAATTTGATTCTGAGTTTATGGAGATTTCTTGAGAATTATTTATCTCAATTTAACTGTCGTGGTGATTTAAGTGTTTCTTTGGGCCTCTAGGGGTCTCGTTTATCATGAACCCTGGAGCTTCAGCACCACTTATGAGTCCATCATTTGGTGTGAACCAGACCCCAATGGTTGGACAAAATCAAGGTGCCAGCCAGCCGAATCCTCCAGGCTTTGGATTTCCGTCATCTGGAACAGGATTTTCTACTGGTACTCAGCCCATACCACCTGCTACTGGGAGAGCATCAAGCGGTGGCCACCCTCCTGTGTTAGGACTACAGCCTGGTCAGCCTGCATTTGGCTCAGGAACAGCTCCTGATTCCCGTGAGTGTGTAGTAGTGATGTGGTTTGTATCCGTTCTCGGGTTTGTATGTCTCATGTACAATTTTATTCTTTGAATTTTGTTAGGTTTCCCTTTAAGACGTATGTTTATTTTTATTAATCTGACGAATGAAGGTTTTCCTGTGTAAGACAGAAAATTCCCAAGCCATAAACGAAGAGATGGATGAATGTGATTACACCCACATTTAATAGAATGGATGCCCATTTGACGAATCTGTGTTGAAAACAATTGTTTTCTATGAATTCTTAGATTGTAGTATGGGAAGAAATGCTGTCTCTTACGATTCCTTCTTAAAGATTTTTCTTCATTTCTTAATTTCTCTCGTCAAGATCAAGGATCTGCAAAGCCCGAGTTAAATTTCTTGAGCAAGAGTTTCACTGACTCAGGTCCCCCAGCCACTTCAGCTCCTGGCTGCCTATTTGGCAGTTCCACGTCCTCCTCCAGGGCAGCTGTGGCTGCACCTGGGTTCGCACAGGCCAGCACTGTGAGCAGCTCGGCCTTTGGTGCTTCATCAGCATCCATAACATCTCAGTTATTGCTCTTCTCTCCAGAGAGCAAATCGGCAGCCACCTCCAGGAAGGGAGCAGCTGTTACCTCATCTGGGCCTGGTGCAGGAGGCGACAGCAATAACAATGCAAGTTCTAGCTTCAACTTTGGAGCTACAGCCACACCTAGTGCTGCAGGTACTTTTACCAAATAAAAAACACACACATGCATTTTGTGCTTTGATTCCCTTTAGTTATAAGTATGTCAACTTTTAGAAATAACACGGCAAGTTATGAAAACCCAGCATGGGTGCCCTGAGGTCATCCATACCCACGATGTTGGAGTCATTTGCCATGTGGTACAATGAACATTTTGGTTCAAGTTTAGCATAGTTAACTGTTGGAAGCAGTTTTTCTACTTCAGCAAGAACGTTACCTTTAGTTTTCCAAGAGTTGTATTTGAAATGTAAGTCATAAGTAATCAGACTGGGTTTTGTTTTCATTAGACATGAGACCTCATTATGCAGTATTTTCATGATTACAACATTAGCTGACTCCTGCAGCGTGTAAAATTCTGATAAGAAGTCAGTGTTTTCTTCAATAAATTTCCTTCATCTGAAAAGTTTGACTGCCAAGGTTGGGAGTCTTGTTAATAGAAGGTTTTGTTTATATGGAGTTTTTTTTATTAAGCAGTGGTAGAGAGAATTGTATCCCTACAATTCCTAGAATCATCATTCAAAGCTGGTGGCATTTATTCCACTAGCTAAGAGTCTGAAATGAAGCTTGAAATTTGATTCTGAGTTTATGGAGATTTCTTGAGAATTATTTATCTCAATTTAACTGTCGTGGTGATTTAAGTGTTTCTTTGGGCCTCTAGGGGTCTCGTTTATCATGAACCCTGGAGCTTCAGCACCACTTATGAGTCCATCATTTGGTGTGAACCAGACCCCAATGGTTGGACAAAATCAAGGTGCCAGCCAGCCGAATCCTCCAGGCTTTGGATTTCCGTCATCTGGAACAGGATTTTCTACTGGTACTCAGCCCATACCATCTGCTACTGGGAGAGCATCAAGCGGTGGCCACCCTCCTGTGTTAGGACTACAGCCTGGTCAGCCTGCATTTGGCTCAGGAACAGCTCCTGATTCCCGTGAGTGTGTAGTAGTGATGTGGTTTGTATCCGTTCTCGGGTTTCTATGTCTCATGTACAATTTTATTCTTTGAATTTTGTTAGGTTTTCCTTTAAGACGTATGTTTATTTTTATTAATCTGACGGATGAAGGTTTTCCTGTGTAAGACAGAAAATCCGCAAGCCATAAACGAAGAGATGGATGTATGTGATTACACCCACATTTAATAGAATGGATGCCCATTTGACGAATCTGTGTTGAAAACAATTGTTTTCTATGAATTCTTAGATTGTAGTATGGGAAACAATGCTGTCTCTTACGATTCCTTCTTAAAGATTTTTGTTCATTTCTTAATTTCTCTCGTCAAGATCAAGGATCTGCAAAGCCCGAGTTAAATTTCTTGAGCAAGAGTTTCACTGACTCAGGTCCCCCAGCCACTTCAGCTCCTGGCTGCCTATTTGGCAGTTCCACGTCCTCCTCCAGGGCAGCTGTGGCTGCACCTGGGTTCGCACAGGCCAGCACTGTGAGCAGCTCGGCCTTTGGTGCTTCATCAGCATCCATAACATCTCAGTTATTGCTCTTCTCTCCAGAGAGCAAATCGGCAGCCACCTCCAGGAAGGGAGCAGCTGTTACCTCATCTGGGCCTGGTGCAGGAGGCGACAGCAATAACAATGCAAGTTCTAGCTTCAACTTTGGAGCTACAGCCACACCTAGTGCTGCAGGTACTTTTACCAAATAAAAAACACACACATGCATTTTGTGCTTTGATTCCCTTTAGTTATAAGTATGTCAACTTTTAGAAATAACACGGCAAGTTATGAAAACCCAGCATGGGTGCCCTGAGGTCATCCATACCCACGATGTTGGAGTCATTTGCCATGTGGTACAATGAACATTTTGGTTCAAGTTTAGCATAGTTAACTGTTGGAAGCAGTTTTTCTACTTCAGCAAGAACGTTACCTTTAGTTTTCCAAGAGTTGTATTTGAAATGTAAGTCATAAGTAATCAGACTGGGTTTTGTTTTCATTAGACATGAGACCTCATTATGCAGTATTTTCATGATTACAACATTAGCTGACTCCTGCAGCGTGTAAAATTCTGATAAGAAGTCAGTGTTTTCTTCAATAAATTTCCTTCATCTGAAAAGTTTGACTGCCAAGGTTGGGAGTCTTGTTAATAGAAGGTTTTGTTTATATGGAGTTTTTTTTATTAAGCAGTGGTAGAGAGAATTGTATCCCTACAATTCCTAGAATCATCATTCAAAGCTGGTGGCATTTATTCCACTAGCTAAGAGTCTGAAATGAAGCTTGAAATTTGATTCTGAGTTTATGGAGATTTCTTGAGAATTATTTATCTCAATTTAACTGTCGTGGTGATTTAAGTGTTTCTTTGGGGCTCTAGGGGTCTCGTTTATCATGAACCCTGGAGCTTCAGCACCACTTATGAGTCCATCATTTGGTGTGAACCAGACCCCAATGGTTGGACAAAATCAAGGTGCCAGCCAGCCGAATCCTCCAGGCTTTGGATTTCCGTCATCTGGAACAGGATTTTCTACTGGTACTCAGCCCATACCACCTGCTACTGGGAGAGCATCAAGCGGTGGCCACCCTCCTGTGTTAGGACTACAGCCTGGTCAGCCTGCATTTGGCTCAGGAACAGCTCCTGATTCCCGTGAGTGTGTAGTAGTGATGTGGTTTGTATCCGTTCTCGGGTTTCTATGTCTCATGTACAATTTTATTCTTTGAATTTTGTTAGGTTTTCCTTTAAGACGTATGTTTATTTTTATTAATCTGACGGATGAAGGTTTTCCTGTGTAAGACAGAAAATCCGCAAGCCATAAACGAAGAGATGGATGTATGTGATTACACCCACATTTAATAGAATGGATGCCCATTTGACGAATCTGTGTTGAAAACAATTGTTTTCTATGAATTCTTAGATTGTAGTATGGGAAACAATGCTGTCTCTTACGATTCCTTCTTAAAGATTTTTGTTCATTTCTTAATTTCTCTCGTCAAGATCAAGGATCTGCAAAGCCCGAGTTAAATTTCTTGAGCAAGAGTTTCACTGACTCAGGTCCCCCAGCCACTTCAGCTCCTGGCTGCCTATTTGGCAGTTCCACGTCCTCCTCCAGGGCAGCTGTGGCTGCACCTGGGTTCGCACAGGCCAGCACTGTGAGCAGCTCGGCCTTTGGTGCTTCATCAGCATCCATAACATCTCAGTTATTGCTCTTCTCTCCAGAGAGCAAATCGGCAGCCACCTCCAGGAAGGGAGCAGCTGTTACCTCATCTGGGCCTGGTGCAGGAGGCGACAGCAATAACAATGCAAGTTCTAGCTTCAACTTTGGAGCTACAGCCACACCTAGTGCTGCAGGTACTTTTACCAAATAAAAAACACACACATGCATTTTGTGCTTTGATTCCCTTTAGTTATAAGTATGTCAACTTTTAGAAATAACACGGCAAGTTATGAAAACCCAGCATGGGTGCCCTGAGGTCATCCATACCCACGATGTTGGAGTCATTTGCCATGTGGTACAATGAACATTTTGGTTCAAGTTTAGCATAGTTAACTGTTGGAAGCAGTTTTTCTACTTCAGCAAGAACGTTACCTTTAGTTTTCCAAGAGTTGTATTTGAAATGTAAGTCATAAGTAATCAGACTGCGTTTTGTTTTCATTAGACATGAGACCTCATTATGCAGTATTTTCATGATTACAACATTAGCTGACTCCTGCAGCGTGTAAAATTCTGATAAGAAGTCAGTGTTTTCTTCAATAAATTTCCTTCATCTGAAAAGTTTGACTGCCAAGGTTGGGAGTCTTGTTAATAGAAGGTTTTGTTTATATGGAGTTTTTTTTATTAAGCAGTGGTAGAGAGAATTGTATCCCTACAATTCCTAGAATCATCATTCAAAGCTGGTGGCATTTATTCCACTAGCTAAGAGTCTGAAATGAAGCTTGAAATTTGATTCTGAGTTTATGGAGATTTCTTGAGAATTATTTATCTCAATTTAACTGTCGTGGTGATTTAAGTGTTTCTTTGTGCCTCTAGGGGTCTCGTTTATCGTGAACCCTGGAGCTTCAGCACCACTTATGAGTCCATCATTTGGTGTGAACCAGACCCCAATGGTTGGACAAAATCAAGGTGCCAGCCAGCCGAATCCTCCAGGCTTTGGATTTCCGTCATCTGGAACAGGATTTTCTACTGGTACTCAGCCCATACCATCTGCTACTGGGAGAGCATCAAGCGGTGGCCACCCTCCTGTGTTAGGACTACAGCCTGGTCAGCCTGCATTTGGCTCAGGAACAGCTCCTGATTCCCGTGAGTGTGTAGTAGTGATGTGGTTTGTATCCGTTCTCGGGTTTGTATGTCTCATGTACAATTTTATTCTTTGAATTTTGTTAGGTTTTCCTTTAAGACGTATCTTTATTTTTATTAATCTGACGGATGAAGGTTTTCCTGTGTAAGACAGAAAATCCACAAGCCATAAACGAAGAGATGGATGTATGTGATTACACCCATATTTATTAGAATGGATGCCCATTTGACGAATCTGTGTTGAAAACAATTGTTTTCTATGAATTCTTAGATTGTAGTATGGGAAACAATGCTGTCTCTTACGATTCCTTCTTAAAGATTTTTGTTCATTTCTTAATTTCTCTCGTCAAGATCAAGGATCTGCAAAGCCCGAGTTAAATTTCTTGAGCAAGAGTTTCACTGACTCAGGTCCCCCAGCCACTTCAGCTCCTGGCTGCCTATTTGGCAGTTCCACGTCCTCCTCCAGGGCAGCTGTGGCTGCACCTGGGTTCGCACAGGCCAGCACTGTGAGCAGGTCGGCCTTTGGTGCTTCATCAGCATCCATAACATCTCAGTTATTTCTCTTCTCTCCAGAGAGCAAATCGGCAGCCACCTCCAGGAAGGGAGCAGCTGTTACCTCATCTGGGCCTGGTGCAGGAGGCGACAGCAATAACAATGCAAGTTCTAGCTTCAACTTTGGAGCTACAGCCACACCCAGTGCTGCAGGTACTTTTACCAAATAAAAAACACACACATGCATTTTGTGCTTTGATTCCCTTTAGTTATAAGTATGTCAACTTTTAGAAATAACACGGCAAGTTATGAAAACCCAGCATGGGTGCCCTGAGGTCATCCATACCCACGATGTTGGAGTCATTTGCCATGTGGTACAATGAACATTTTGGTTCAAGTTTAGCATAGTTAACTGTTGGAAGCAGTTTTTCTACTTCAGCAAGAACGTTACCTTTAGTTTTCCAAGAGTTGTATTTGAAATGTAAGTCATAAGTAATCAGACTGGGTTTTGTTTTCATTAGACATGAGACCTCATTATGCAGTATTTTCATGATTACAACATTAGCTGACTCCTGCAGCGTGTAAAATTCTGATAAGAAGTCAGTGTTTTCTTCAATAAATTTCCTTCATCTGAAAAGTTTGACTGCCAAGGTTGGGAGTCTTGTTAATAGAAGGTTTTGTTTATATGGAGTTTTTTCTATTAAGCAGCGATGGAGAAAATTGTGTTCTTACAATTCCTAGAATCATCAATCAAATTGGTGGCATTTGTTCCACATGGTTGGAGTCTGAATCGAAGTTTGAAAGTTGCTTCTGAGTTTATGGTGATATATGAGGATTGTCTCATTTATCTGTCGTGGTGATTTAAGTGTTTCTTTGGTCCTCTAGGTTGCTCTTTTACCATGGACTCCGGACCCTCAGCACCACCTGCCAGCCAATCATTTGGTGTGAACCACATCCCGATGGTTGGACAAAGTCAAGGTTCCAGCCAGCCGAATCCCCCAGGCTTTGGATTTCCGTCATCTGGAACATTATTTTCTGCTGGTGCTCAGCCCGTCCCACCTGCTATTGGGAGAACATCAAGCGGTGGCCACCCTCCTGTGTTAGGACTACAGCCTGGTCAGCCTGCATTTGGCTCTGGAGCAGCTCCTGATTCCAGTGAGTGTGTTTTATAGATGTGGTTTGTATCCGTACTGAGGTTTGTATGTTTTACGTATGAATTTGTTGGTTGAATTTTACGTCGTTTTATTTTTTTATTGTCTAATGTACTTTGCAGAATAGAGTGTTGTGTGTTTACTCTTATTTATAAAACACCATCCTAACTTTGACGCAACTTTAGCGTATTATGGTATTAATACATTTGATTAAAAGCAGTTATTTCTTATCTCTTATTTACGTCCTGGATATATTCCATCCGGTTTCTGCCCACATGGCTTTGGGGTTCTCTAGCCTAGATTTTAACCCTTGTGTTTTCAGATGCTCTCTGTGATGGTACTTATCTGTAGAATTTACATCCAATTTCTACTTCTCGTGCTGGGACAGTCCAGCCGCGGTGTGCCATGACACTTTCTAAGTGATGTGCTCGCTTTCACTTCTGTCTTTCAATCTGAGGTGTGTCTCATTTACACAGCACATGTATGGTCATTTCCAGGAAGGTCTCATGAAGAGGTAGTCAGATTGCCTTATTCAAAGATTGTGGCTGCATATTAGTGATAATACCTGTACCTGTGTGCTCTCTGCCAGAGAGACTGCCTTGAGAGTCAGTTACTGAAACATCATGATAAAGGCTGACATAGGCCGCGAGAAAATGAGTTAGGTTTGAATTACTCCTGTTTCTCTGTTCAAATTTTAGACTTACTAACGATTTACATCTGGAAATGGTTCTGTGCTGTTCTAGAAATACTGTCATATAATTATTTGGTACAGACAGATGGTGACATGGATGCTAATGAAACATGACATGATCTTCCGGGGACTTGTGTGTGTTGTTTGGTCTCTACATTGAAAAGCTCTGCAGTTATTAGCCTACACCCCTGTCTAACCGCAAGGGCCGAACTATTTCTAATTCCTGCCGGACATCTCCATGAGAATGAGATTTCCGCATCTTCATTCTGAATTATCTTTCTCTGCCCACCTGACACCCTTCCTCCCGTAGAAAACTAATAATAGAAGGAAGTCCTCATACATGTAGGAAAGTGAAATTAATTCTGAGAAGAAGGGAGAATAAAACGTTTAGTCAGGCACTGGATCGTGAGACACAAGCAAAGGAATCTCATAATGTATTAATGAACTTTGAATTCATCCTGTGAAAGATGAGCCGACTTTTTAAGTGGAGGACTGATATGCTCATACTTGTATTTTGATAAATCACTTGGTAGCTTTAGGAAGGGTAGATTTGAGGTGACAAAATTCTGAGACCAGTTGACAGATTAGGAAGTTGTGTGGATAACACAGGCAAAGATGATGGTGATGTGTCCTAAGGAAATCACATCAGGGTGAGGACTTAGAATAAGTTAGAGTGGAAGACATGTTGGTTTCAAGCTGTGAAATCGACTTTCAGATACATGTGAGGCCTTTGGATATAATGATAATGGACTCTTTTGGCCAGATGTATGAACTTGGGAGTTTTATCCAACAGCTTTCTTATATGTCACTGGAATAAAAGTGAAAGAAAGTGAGTGACAGAGTGAAATGAGAAGACAGCTTAAAACTGAGGTCTGATAACTTCAGGGAGTGGCAGTAATAAAACTTGGGAGCAGTTAATTTTTTAAAAGAAAAACCATGATTCTTTTGGGAAAATCATGGCAGTGGTTGCCTCTGGGAAGGAAGGATTTAAGGGACCAAGACCAGAAGTCTGAATGAGAAGGCTCTTATTCAAGAAATAAGGGCAGTTTGAATTAGAATATCAGCAGATGGCTATTCAGGAAACAGAATGAAGAAGGGTCGAGAAGTATGACAGGGAATTCGAGCCATCTAGACCAGCTCATCCGGTAGATGGTGGACAGACCATGAGGAGGAAGCTCAGAAGTGTGGATTACAGGTAGAAGTCAGGAACCTATTTTTTTTTTTTTTTTTTTTTGGTGCTTAAAACCATCTGAGTGTGTGAGAGCTTGTGAGATGGGTAGTGAACCAAAGATGGAAGCTCAGGGTGCAATTTTATTCGCAGCAAAACGGCTCACTCTGATCACTGGGAGATGCGACATCAGGTGGAAACCATTTAGAGAATTGGGGGTTCCACAATGAAAGGCTCCTCTCCCTTTTTTTCAGTAAAGTTTACAGGGGTGACAACTGTTAGTAAAATCACATAGATTTCAGGGGTAAAATTCTGTAACACATCATCTATATATCACATTGTGTGTTTACTACCCAGAGTCAGTTGTCTTTCCATCACCATATATTTGTCTTCTTTACTCTCATCTACCACCCTGCTCCCAGCTTACCCTCTGGTATTCACTAAACTATTGTCTGTCACTCTGAGTTTCTGTTTCTTCATTTATTTCTCTTGTTCTTCTGTTGTTTTCAGTTTTGTACAGCACATATCAGTGAAATCATACGGTTGCGTACTTTCTCTGTTGACTAGTTTCGCTTAGCATTATTATCTCAGGATCCATCCATGTTGTCACAAATGGTACTATTGCATCGTTTCTTCCGACAGAATGTTATTCCATTGTTTATATACACCACAAGTTCTTTATGCATTCATCTATCAAAGACAATTTGGATTTTAAAATATCTTGGCCAATGTACCGAGGAGCACATATGTCTTTATGGAGAAATGTTTTCTGATTCATTTTTTGGTATATGCCCAGGAGAGGGATCGCAGTGTCCACTCTTAACGCTGTAGTTTTGCATACATGTGCTTTGCTGAGCCATCGTTCCTGTACTGCCACCTCTCTGCACATACTTGTTGGTTCTGCCTGAAGATTTAAATCTCACCCTTGTGGATCCTCCTCCTGTCCTTAGTTGTTTCCTTCTTCTTTGTCCTCTTGTTTTACATCATTTATCACATTCCATGTAGGTGATGGTGCCACTGTGCATTTGTTTTACTTTAGAAGTTAAGCGGCACTTTGTTCATCTTTATGTCCCTAAATCCTATTTACATTTTGATGCCTAATAAATGTCGTTTTAATGGCCAGCCTACAACAGAAATGCCACGGAAACTGTAGGTGGTATCAAGTTGAACTGCAAGGTGGACTTTAGAACACTTCGGTGCAATTTTGATCATTTCAAAGACAGAGACCTGTGCTTTGAAATCTTGATTTTAATATGGCCTGTGGCTATGTAGTTTCTGTGTTTGGATACTGCCTACGATTTCTATCTTGCGTTTTTTAATGTTGTACCTTTTGAAGAAATTTAACAAAGTTTTATAGGAAAATTTAGTCTTTTTGGCTCTGATTTGAGAGCGTGATGGTTTTGTGTTATTTTTCTTTTTCCAAATCCGTGGTTTTTATTCTGACTTGGGGTTAAGCGGGTGCCTATCATCAAGCAAGTTGATGTGAGTTGCTCATTAATAAGATTCAAAGAACTCTAGGATGGCTATAGTGTTTATAACAATGTAATATTTATATTCTGGCAATCGCTCTATCCGAACCAGAATCCTGAATAATAATTGAACATTTACGCTTAGTGGTGTCACTAAGATATTGACATAACGTAAGTAAGAATTGTCCTGTGTTTCCCCCTGTTTTGTAGGCCATGCAACACCTACCTCAAATTCAAGTAGCGGCACTGTCCCTGTGTCTCAAACCTGTGAAAGCTCCAAAGGAGTAAACAACTTCAAGACACCGGAGGAAAGCTGGGACTGTGCTGTGTGCTTAGTGCACAATAAAGCTGATGCCACCCAATGTGCAGTGTGCGATAGTTCAAAGGCCGGCGCGAATTCTGCGCTTAAAGGTAGGAATTGGTAAACAGCCTCTTTGTTTGCCATTTTAAAGTGACGTTTGCAAAAAGCTTTAGATTTAAAATTGGAAATTCATGTAAATTGAAAATTCTCTATTGATAATTCATGTAAAATGAGGTAGTGTCTTGGACTTTTAGTTCACATTTACCTCTGAAATGGTGTGAAATTGCATTGTTTGGGTTTCAGCAGTGAGGTATCTTTTCTGTAGCATGGTAGACAACTGTTGTGTTTTGTGTTACGGAGTCTGAGGGAGTCTGAGGTTTTGATTTTAACTGTTAACCATCCTTTTTCATCTAGATGAACTTTCTGGCTTTTATGGGACTGCAATTTAAACCCCTAGAACCTTATTGTAGTAATCTAGTCTTGGGCTTTAATTTCCCAGAGTACGTCCCCGACAAGTAATCCTCTTACTATTTTGTTGTGCTGTACTATCTGGAGGTTAGAAAATTCAAGTCTTTATATTCCTGTATGAATTATTTCATATTTCATATGGGACACACTCCAGTCCCAAATTTTTTTTTTAATTTATTGGGGTGACATTTGTTAGTAAAATTACATATATTTCAGGTGTAGAATTCTGTATTACATCATCTATAAATCCCATTGTGTGTTCACCACCGAGAATCAGTTCTCCTTCCTTCACCATATATTTGATCCCCCTTACCCTCATCTTCCACCCCCCAATCCTTCCCCCTTACCCTCTGGTAACCACTAAACCATTGTCTGTGTCTATGAGTTTTTGTTTCTCATTTGTTTGTCTCGTTCTTGTTTTGCTTTTGGTTTACATACCACAAATCGGTGAAATCATATGGTTCTCTGCTTTTGCTGTCTGACTTATTGCACTGAGCGTTATACTCTCAGGATCCATCCATGCTGTCAGAAATGTTCCTGTATCATCTTTTCTTACCGCTGAATAGTATTTCATTGTGTGTATATACCACAACTTCTTTATCCATTCATCTATCGACGGACATTTTGGTTGTTTCCATGTCTTGGCCACGGTAAACAAAGCTGCAGTGAACATTGGAGCACACGTGTCTTTATGGGTAAATGTTTTCAGATTGTTTGGGTAGATACCCAGGAGAGAGATTGCTGGGTCATATGGTAATTCCATTTGTAATTTTTTGAGGAACCACCACACTGCCTTCCATAACGGCTGCACCAGTCTGCATTCCCTCCAACAGTGTATGAGGGTTCCTTTTTCTCCACAGCCTCTCCAACACTTGTTACTGTGTGTCTTGTTGATGATAGCCATTCTGACTGGGATGAGGTGATACCTCATTTTAGTTTTTATTTGATTAGTGATGTTGAGCATTTTTTCATATGTTTATTTGCCATCTGTATGTCCTCTTGGGAGAAATGTCTCTTCAGGTCCGCTGCCCATTTTTCAATTGGGTTGCTTGTTTTTTTGTTGTTGAGTTTCACGAGTTCTTTGTGTATTTTGGATATTAGCCCCTCATCGGAGGCACCATTTGCAAAAGTCTTCTCCCATTCAGTTGGTTGCCTCTTTATTTTGCCGATGGTTTCTTTTCCTGTGCAGAAGCTTTCAAGTTTTATATAGTCCCTTTTGTTTTTTTTAGCTTTTACTTCCATTGCCTTTGGGGTCAACTTCATAAAATGTTCCTTGAACCCAATGTGCATAAGTTTAATACCTATGTTTTCTTCTATGCAGTTTGTTGTGTCAGGTCTTATGCTTAAGTCTTTGATCCATTTTGAATTAATTTTGGTACATGGTGACAGATAACAGTCCAGTTTCATTCTTTTGCACGTAGCTATCCAATTCTGCCAGCACCATTTATTGAAGAGGCTGTCTTTCCTCCATTGTATGTTTTCAGCTTCTTTGTCAAAAATTATATGTCCATATTTATGTGGTTTTATTTCTGGGTTCTCAATTCCAGTCCATTGGTCTATGTGTCTGTTTTTCTGCCAATACCATGCTGTTTTGTTTATTGTAGCCCTGTAGTACAACCAAAAGTCAGGGAGTGTGATACCTCCAGTATTGTTCTCTTTTCTTAAGATTACTTTGGCTCTTAGGGGTCTTTTGTGGTTCCAAACAAATCTGATGATTTTTTGTTCTATTTCTTTAAAAAATGCCATTGGGATTTTGATGGGGATTGCATTAAATCTGTATATTGCTTTGGGTAATATGGCCATTTTAACCATGTTGATTCTTTCAATCCATGAGCACGGAATGTCTTTCCATTTCTTTGTGTCTTCTTCAATTTCTTTCAAAAATATCTTATGGTTTTCAGCATAAAGGTCCTTCACATCTTTAGTTAAGTTTATTCCTAGGTATTTTATTCTTTTTGCGGCAATTGCAAAAGGAATTTTTTTATATAATTAATTTATTTGTTAGTTTCAGGTGTACAAGACAAGGTAATACTTAGACGTTCATCATTTATATCCCTCACACTGTGAACCCCCCTCCCTTCATCCACTATCCCTCCGACCTCACACTGAGCCATCACATAGGAATTGTTTTTTTGTATTTCTTTTTCTGAGATTTCTTTGTTAGTATATAGGAAGGCAATGGACTGTTGTACGTTGATTTTGTAGCCAGCAACTTTACTGTATTCGTTGATTGTTTCTAATAGCTTTTTGGTGGAGTCTTTAGGGTTTTCTATGGATAGCATCATGTCATCTGCAAAGAGTGATAATTAACTTCTTCATTCCCAAATTGGATGCCTTTTATTTCTTTCTCTTGCCTGATTGCTCTGGCAAGCACTTCCAACACTATGTTGAAAAGCAGAGGTGATAGGGGACAGCCCTGTCGTGTTCCTGAACGTAGAGCAAAGGGCTTCAGTTTTTCACCATTAATGACGAGATTAGCTTGTCATATATGGCCTTTACTATGTTAAGGTATTTTCCTTCTATACCTATTTTATAAAGTGTTTTAATCATAAATGGATGTTGTATCCTGTCAAATGCTTGTTTGCATCAATTGATATAATCATATGATTTTTGTCCTTTATTTTGTTTATGTGATGTATCACATTGATGGATTTGTGGATCGTGAACCATCCTTGTGCCCCTGGGATGAACCCAACTTGGTTGTGGTGAATACTCTTTTTAATGCATTGTTGTATTCGATTTGCTAGAATTTTGTTCAGGATTTTTGCATCTGTATTCATCGGAGATATTGGTCTGTAGTTTTCTTTTTCTGTGTTGTCCCTACCAGGCTTTGGTATCAGGGTAATGTTGGCCTTATAAAATGAGTTAGGGAGTAGTGTCTCTTTTTCAATTTTTTGGAAGAGTTTCAGCAGGATTGGTATTAGATCCTCTTTGAAGGTTTGGTAGAATTCACTAGTGAAGCCATCTGGTCCCGGACCTTTACTTTTGGGAAGTTTTTGGATGACTGATTCAATTTCGCTACTGGTGATCTGTCTGCTTAGATTTTCTAATTCTTCTTGGTTCAGCCTTGGAAGGCTATATGTTTCGCAGAACTTGTCCATTTTTTCGAGGTTATTGAATTTGGTGGCATATAGTCCTTCATAGTATTCTTGGATGATCCTTTGTATTTCTGTGGTGTCCGTGATAGCTTCCCCTTTTTCGTTTCTGATTTTGTTAATTAGTGTCTTCTCTCTTCTTATCTTAGTGAGTCTAGCCAAGGGTTTGTCAATTTTGTTAATCTTTTCAAAGAACCAGCTCTTTGTCACATTAATTTTTTTCTATTGTCTTATTGTTCTCTATTTCATTTAGTACTACTCTGATTTTTGTCATTTCCTTTCTTCTGCTGACCTTGGGTTTCACTTGTTCTTCTTTTTCTAGTTCTTTCAGTTGTAGCGTGAGGTTATTCATTGGGGATTTTTCTTGTTTCTTGAGATAGGCCTGTAATGATATAAATTTCCCTCTTAGAACTGCTTTCGCTGCATCCCGAAAATTTTGGTAGGATTTATTTTCATTGTCATTTGTTTCTATGTATCTTTTGGTCTCGCCTCTAATTTCTCCTTTGACCCAGTCATTCTTTAAAAGCATGTTGTGTAATCTCCATGTATTTGTGTTTTCTCCTGCTTTCTTTCTGCAGTTGATATCCAATTTCAAAGCATTGTGATCAGAGAATATGGTTGGTATGATTTCAATCTTCTTACATTTGCTGAGGCTGATTTTATGTCCCAATATATGGTCTATCCTTGAGAATGTTCCATGTACACTCGAAAAGAATGTGTATTCTGATGTTTTAGGGTGAAGTTCTCTATATATGTCAACTATGTCCATTTCATCAAATGTGTCATTTAGGGTTGCTATTTCGTTATTTATTTTCTGTTTGGATGATCTATCCATAGCTGTCAATGATGTCTTTAAGTCCCCTAGTATAATTGTGTTTTGGTCAATTTCTCCTTGTAGTTCTATTGGTAGTTGCTTGGTATATTTTGGTGCTTCCTGATGGGGGGCATAAATATTGATGACTCCTTTCACATGTAAGAGGTCGGAAGCAAAAGTCGAAGAAATACTTGTTACCAAAAAACGGGTCACTTTAGGCAATGTGGACCCTGCCCCTGTGCCATCGGCCTCATTGTTTGTTTGTGGAACGACAGGAGAGAAACAGCGAGACCCTGTCACTCCTACTTCTCGAAAGTTTCGGAACAAGACTGACAAAGAAGAACCAAAGAGTCAACCAGTGACTTCCCTTGGGAATTCTAAGCAAAGGAAACGTGGGACTTCTTCAAATTCGACGCTGACTTCCAATGTGGAACACCCAACAGGGGACAAATCTGAACAACCATCAAAGGCCAGTTGCGCTCTTGGATCTCAAAGCAGTGCTCTAGGCTGTAAGTATTAAAGAGTCGAGCCGCATTGTCCCATGACACTCTCAATGCGATGTACTCGCTTTCACTTGTGTCTTTCAATCTGAGGTGTGTCTCGTATACCCAGCACATGTATGGTATTTCTAGAGAGTTTTCATGAAGAGGTAGACAAATTGCCTTACACAAAGTTTGTGGCTGCATATTAATGGAGATACCTGTACCTGTGTGCTATCTGCCACAGAGACTGCCTTGAGAGTCAGTTACTGAAACATCATGATAAAGGCTGACATAGGCCGCGAGAAAATGAGTTAGGTTTGAATTACTCCTGTTTCTCTGTTCAAATTTTAGACTTACTAAAATTTACATCTGGAAATGGTTCTGTGCTGTTCTAGAAATACTGTCGTATAATTATTTGGTACAGACAGATGGTGACATGGATGCTAATGAAACATGACATGATCTTCCGGGGACTTGTGTGTGTAGTTTGGTCTCTACATTGAAAAGCTCTGGAGTTATTAGCCTACACCCCTGTCTAACCGCAAGGGCCGAACTATTTCTAATTCCTGCCGGACATCTCCATGAGAATGAGATTTCCGCATCTTCATTCTGAATTATCTTTCTCTGCCCACCTGACACCCTTCCTCCCGTAGAAAACTAATAATAGAAGGAAGTCCTCATACATGTAGGAAAGTGAAATTAATTCTGAGAAGAAGGGAGAATAAAACGTTTAGTCAGGCACTGGATCGTGAGACACAAGCAAAGGAATCTCATACATGTATTAATGAACTTTGAATTCATCCTGTGAAAGATGAGCCGTCTTTTTAAGTGGAGGACTGATATGCTCATACTTGTATTTTGATAAATCACTTGGTAGCTTTAGGAAGGGTAAATTTGAGGTGACAAAATTCTGAGACCAGTTGACAGATTAGGAAGTTGTGTGGATAACACAGGCAAAGATGATGGTGATGTGTCCTAAGGAAATCACATCAGGGTGAGGATGTAGAATAAGTTAGAGTGGAAGATATGTTGGTTTCAAGCTGTGAAATCGACTTTCAGATACATGTGAGGCCTTTGGATATACTGATAATGGACTTTTTTGGCTAGATGTATGAACTTGGGAGTTTTATCCAACAGTTTTCTTATATGTCACTGGAATAAAAGTGAAAGAAAGTGAGTGACAGAGTGAAATGAGAAGACAGCTTAAAACTGAGGTCTGCTAACTTCAGGGAGTGGCAGCAATAAAACTTGGGAGCAGATAATTTTTTAAAAGAAAAACCATGATTCTTTTGGGAAAATCATGGCAGTGGTTGCCTCTGGGAAGGATGGATTTAAGGGACCCAGAGCAGAAGTCTGAATGAGAAGGCTCTTATTCAAGAAATAAGTGCAGTTTGAATTAGAATATCAGCAGATGGCTATTCAGGAAACAGAATGAAGAAGGGTCGAGAAGTATGACAGGGAACTTGAGCCATCTAGACGAGCTCATCAGATGGATGGTGGACAGACCATGAGGATGAAGCTCAGAGTGTGGATTACAGGTAGAAGTCAGGAACCTATTTTTTTTTTTTTTTTTTTTTTGGTTTTTTTGGTGCTTAAAACCATCCGAGTGTGTGAGAGCTTGTGAGATGGGTAGTGAACCAAAGATGGAAGCTCAGGGAGCAATTTTATTCGCAGCAAAACGGCTCACTCTGATCACTGGGAGATGCGACATCAGGTGGAAACCATTTAGAGAATTGGGGGTTCCACAATGAAAGGCTCCTCTCCCTTTTTTTCAGTAAAGTTTACAGGGGTGACAACTGTTAGTAAAATCACATAGATTTCAGGGGTAAAATTCTGTAACACATCATCTATATATCACATTGTGTGTTTACTACCCAGAGTCAGTTGTCTTTCCATCACCATATATTTGTCTTCTTTACTCTCATCTACCACCCTGCTCCCAGCTTACCCTCTGGTATTCACTAAACTATTGTCTATCACTCTGAGTTTCTGTTTCTTCATTTATTTCTCTTGTTCTTCTGTTGTTTTCAGTTTTGTACAGCACATATCAGTGAAATCATACGGTTGCGTACTTTCTCTGTTGACTAGTTTCGCTTAGCATTATTATCTCAGGATCCATCCATGTTGTCACAAATGGTACTATTGCATCGTTTCTTCCGACAGAATGTTATTCCATTGTTTATATACACCACAACTTCTTTATGCATTCATCTATCAAAGACAATTTGGATTTTAAAATATCTTGGCCAATGTACCGAGGAGCACATATGTCTTTATGGAGAAATGTTTTCTGATTCATTTTTTGGTATATGCCCAGGAGAGGGATCGCAGTGTCCACTCTTAACGCTGTAGTTTTGCATACATGTGCTTTGCTGAGCCATCGTTCCTGTACTGCCACCTCTCTGCACATACTTGTTGGTTCTGCCTGAAGATTTAAATCTCACCCTTGTGGATCCTCCTCCTGTCCTTAGTTGTTTCCTTCTTCTTTGTCCTCTTGTTTTACATCATTTATCACATTCCATGTAGGTGATGGTGCCACTGTGCATTTGTTTTACTTTAGAAGTTAAGCGGCACTTTGTTCATCTTTATGTCCCTAAATCCTATTTACATTTTGATGCCTAATAAATGTCGTTTTAATGGCCAGCCTACAACAGAAATGCCACGGAAACTGTAGGTGGTATCAAGTTGAACTGCAAGGTGGACTTTAGAACACTTCGGTGCAATTTTGATCATTTCAAAGACAGAGACCTGTGCTTTGAAATCTTGATTTTAATATGGCCTGTGGCTATGTAGTTTCTGTGTTTGGATACTGCCTACGATTTCTATCTTGCGTTTTTTAATGTTGTACCTTTTGAAGAAATTTAACAAAGTTTTATAGGAAAATTTAGTCTTTTTGGCTCTGATTTGAGAGCGTGATGGTTTTGTGTTATTTTTCTTTTTCCAAATCCGTGGTTTTTATTCTGACTTGGGGTTAAGCGGGTGCCTATCATCAAGCAAGTTGATGTGAGTTGCTCATTAATAAGATTCAAAGACCTCTAGGATGGCTATAGTGTTTATGACAATGTAATATTTATATTCTGGCAATCGCTCTATCCGAACCAGAATCCTGAATAATAATTGAACATTTACGCTTAGTGGTGTCACTAAGATATTGACATAACGTAAGTAAGAATTGTCCTGTGTTTCCCCCTGTTTTGTAGGCCATGCAACACCTACCTCAAATTCAAGTAGCGGCACTGTCCCTGTGTCTCAAACCTGTGAAAGCTCCAAAGGAGTAAACAACTTCAAGACACCGGAGGAAAGCTGGGACTGTGCTGTGTGCTTAGTGCACAATAAAGCTGATGCCACCCAATGTGCAGTGTGCGATAGTTCAAAGGCCGGCGCGAATTCTGCGCTTAAAGGTAGGAATTGGTAAACAGCCTCTTTGTTTGCCATTTTAAAGTGACGTTTGCAAAAAGCTTTAGATTTAAAATTGGAAATTCATGTAAATTGAAAATTCTCTATTGATAATTCATGTAAAATGAGGTAGTGTCTTGGACTTTTAGTTCACATTTACCTCTGAAATGGTGTGAAATTGCATTGTTTGGGTTTCAGCAGTGAGGTATCTTTTCTGTAGCATGGTAGACAACTGTTGTGTTTTGTGTTACGGAGTCTGAGGGAGTCTGAGGTTTTGATTTTAACTGTTAACCATCCTTTTTCATCTAGATGAACTTTCTGGCTTTTATGGGACTGCAATTTAAACCCCTAGAACCTTATTGTAGTAATCTAGTCTTGGGCTTTAATTTCCCAGAGTACGTCCCCGACAAGTAATCCTCTTACTATTTTGTTGTGCTGTACTATCTGGAGGTTAGAAAATTCAAGTCTTTATATTCCTGTATGAATTATTTCATATTTCATATGGGACACACTCCTGTCCCAAATTTTTTTTTAATTTATTGGGGTGACATTTGTTAGTTAAATTACATATATTTCAGGTGTAGAATTCTGTATTACATCATCTATAAATCCCATTGTGTGTTCACCACCGAGAATCAGTTCTCCTTCCTTCACCATATATTTGATCCCCCTTACCCTCATCTTCCACCCCCCAATCCTTCCCCCTTACCCTCTGGTAACCACTAAACCATTGTCTGTGTCTATGAGTTTTTGTTTCTCATTTGTTTGTCTCGTTCTTGTTTTGCTTTTGGTTTATATACCACATATCGGTGAAATCATATGGTTCTCTGCTTTTGCTGTCTGACTTATTGCACTGAGCGTTATACTCTCAGGATCCATCCATGCTGTCAGAAATGTTCCTGTATCATCTTTTCTTACCGCTGAATAGTATTTCATTGTGTGTATATACCACAACTTCTTTATCCATTCATCTATCGACGGACATTTTGGTTGTTTCCATGTCTTGGCCACGGTAAACAAAGCTGCAGTGAACATTGGAGCACACGTGTCTTTATGGGTAAATGTTTTCAGATTGTTTGGGTAGATACCCAGGAGAGAGATTGCTGGGTCATATGGTAATTCCATTTGTAATTTTTTGAGGAACCACCACACTGCCTTCCATAACGGCTGCACCAGTCTGCACTCCCTCCAACAGTGTATGAGGGTTCCTTTTTCTCCACAGCCTCTCCAACACTTGTTACTGTGTGTCTTGTTGATGATAGCCATTCTGACTGGGATGAGGTGATACCTCATTTTAGTTTTTATTTGATTAGTGATGTTGAGCATTTTTTCATATGTTTATTTGCCATCTGTATGTCCTCTTGGGAGAAATGTCTCTTCAGGTCCGCTGCCCATTTTTCAATTGGGTTGCTTGTTTTTTTGTTGTTGAGTTTCACGAGTTCTTTGTGTATTTTGGATATTAGCCCCTCATCGGAGGCACCATTTGCAAAAGTCTTCTCCCATTCAGTTGGTTACCTCTTTATTTTGCCGATGGTTTCTTTTCCTGTGCAGAAGCTTTCAAGTTTTATATAGTCCCTTTTGTTTTTTTTAGCTTTTACTTCCATTGCCTTTGGGGTCAACTTCATAAAATGTTCCTTGAACCCAATGTGCATAAGTTTAATACCTATGTTTTCTACTATGCAGTTTGTTGTGTCAGGTCTTATGCTTAAGTCTTTGATCCATTTTGAATTAATTTTGGTACATGGTGACAGATAACAGTCCAGTTTCATTCTTTTGCACGTAGCTATCCAATTCTGCCAGCACCATTTATTGAAGAGGCTGTCTTTCCTCCATTGTATGTTTTCAGCTTCTTTGTCAAAAATTATATGTCCATATTTATGTGGTTTTATTTCTGGGTTCTCAATTCCAGTCCATTGGTCTATGTGTCTGTTTTTCTGCCAATACCATGCTGTTTTGTTTATTGTAGCCGTGTAGTACAACCAAAAGTCAGGGAGTGTGATACCTCCAGTATTGTTCTCTTTTCTTAAGATTACTTTGGCTCTTCGGGGTCTTTTGTGGTTCCAAACAAATCTGATGATTTTTTGTTCTATTTCTTTAAAAAATGCCATTGGGATTTTGATGGGGATTGCATTAAATCTGTATATTGCTTTGGGTAATATGGCCATTTTAACCATGATGATTCTTTCAATCCATGAGCACGGAATGTCTTTCCATTTCTTTGTGTCTTCTTCAATTTCTTTCAAAAATATCTTATGGTTTTCAGCATAAAGGTCCTTCACATCTTTAGTTAAGTTTATTCCTAGGTATTTTATTCTTTTTGCGGCAATTGCAAAAGGAATTTTTTTATATAATTAATTTATTTGTTAGTTTCAGGTGTACAAGACAAGGTAATACTTAGACGTTCATCATTTATATCCCTCACACTGTGAACCCCCCTCCCTTCATCCACTATCCCTCCGACCTCACACTGAGCCATCACATAGGAATTGTTTTTTTGTATTTCTTTTTCTGAGATTTCTTTGTTAGTATATAGGAAGGCAATGGACTGTTGTACGTTGATTTTGTAGCTAGCAACTTTACTGTATTCGTTGATTGTTTCTAATAGCTTTTTGGTGGAGTCTTTAGGGTTTTCTATGGATAGCATCATGTCATCTGCAAAGAGTGATAATTAACTTCTTCATTCCCAAATTGGATGCCTTTTATTTCTTTCTCTTGCCTGATTGCTCTGGCAAGCACTTCCAACACTATGTTGAAAAGCAGAGGTGATAGGGGACAGCCCTGTCGTGTTCCTGAACGTAGAGCAAAGGGCTTCAGTTTTTCACCATTAATGACGAGATTAGCTTGTCATATATGGCCTTTACTATGTTAAGGTATTTTCCTTCTATACCTATTTTATAAAGTGTTTTAATCATAAATGGATGTTGTATCCTGTCAAATGCTTGTTTGCATCAATTGATATAATCATATGATTTTTGTCCTTTATTTTGTTTATGTGATGTATCACATTGATGGATTTGTGGATCGTGAACCATCCTTGTGCCCCTGGGATGAACCCAACTTGGTTGTGGTGAATACTCTTTTTAATGCATTGTTGTATTCGATTTGCTAGAATTTTGTTCAGGATTTTTGCATCTGTATTCATCGGAGATATTGGTCTGTAGTTTTCTTTTTCTGTGTTGTCCCTACCAGGCTTTGGTATCAGGGTAATGTTGGCCTTATAAAATGAGTTAGGGAGTACTGTCTCTTTTTCAATTTTTTGGAAGAGTTTCAGCAGGATTGGTATTAGATCCTCTTTGAAGGTTTGGTAGAATTCACTAGTGAAGCCATCTGGTCCCGGACCTTTACTTTTGGGAAGTTTTTGGATGACTGATTCAATTTCGCTACTGGTGATCTGTCTGCTTAGATTTTCTAATTCTTCTTGGTTCAGCCTTGGAAGGCTATATGTTTCGCAGAACTTGTCCATTTTTTCGAGGTTATTGAATTTGGTGGCATATAGTCCTTCATAGTATTCTTGGATGATCCTTTGTATTTCTGTGGTGTCCGTGATAGCTTCCCCTTTTTCGTTTCTGATTTTGTTAATTAGTGTCTTCTCTCTTCTTATCTTAGTGAGTCTAGCCAAGGTTTGTCAATTTTGTTAATCTTTTCAAAGAACCAGCTCTTTGTCACATTAATTTTTTTCTATTGTCTTATTGTTCTCTATTTCATTTAGTACTACTCTGATTTTTGTTATTTCCTTTCTTCTGCTGACCTTGGGTTTCACTTGTTCTTCTTTTTCTAGTTCTTTCAGTTGTAGCGTGAGGTTATTCATTGGGGATTTTTCTTGTTTCTTGAGATAGGCCTGTAATGATATAAATTTCCCTCTTAGAACTGCTTTCGCTGCATCCCGAAAATTTTGGTAGGATTTATTTTCATTGTCATTTGTTTCTATGTATCTTTTGGTCTCGCCTCTAATTTCTCCTTTGACCCAGTCATTCTTTAAAAGCATGTTGTGTAATCTCCATGTATTTGTGTTTTTTCCTGCTTTCTTTCTGCAGTTGATATCCAATTTCAAAGCATTGTGATCAGAGAATATGGTTGGTATGATTTCAATCTTCTTACATTTGCTGAGGCTGATTTTATGTCCCAATATATGGTCTATCCTTGAGAATGTTCCATGTACACTCGAAAAGAATGTGTATTCTGATGTTTTAGGGTGAAGTTCTCTATATATGTCAACTATGTCTATTTCATCAAAGGTGTCATTTAGTGTTGCTATTTCGTTATTTATTTTCTGTTTGGATGATCTATCCATAGCTGTCAATGATGTCTTTAAGTCCCCTAGTATAATTGTGTTTTGGTCAATTTCTCCTTGTAGTTCTATTGGTAGTTGCTTGGTATATTTTGGTGCTTCCTGATGGGGGCCATAAATATTGATGACTCCTTTCACATGTAAGAGGTCGGAAGCAAAAGTCGAAGAAATACTTGTTACCAAAAAACGGGTCACTTTAGGCAATGTGGACCCTGCCCCTGTGCCATCGGCCTCATTGTTTGTTTGTGGAACGACAGGAGAGAAACAGCGAGACCCTGTCACTCCTACTTCTCGAAAGTTTCGGAACAAGACTGACAAAGAAGAACCAAAGAGTCAACCAGTGACTTCCCTTGGGAATTCTAAGCAAAGGAAACGTGGGACTTCTTCAAATTCGACGCTGACTTCCAATGTGGAAAACCCAACAGAGGACAAATCTGAACAACCATCAAAGGCCAGTTGCGCTCTTGGATCTCAAAGCAGTGCTCTAGGCTGTAAGTATTAAAGAGTCGAGCCGCATTGTCCCATGACACTCTCAATGCGATGTACTCGCTTTCACTTGTGTCTTTCAATCTGAGGTGTGTCTCGTATACCCAGCACATGTATGGTATTTCTAGAGAGTTTTCATGAAGAGGTAGACAAATTGCCTTACACAAAGTTTGTGGCTGCATATTAATGGAGATACCTGTACCTGTGTGCTATCTGCCACAGAGACTGCCTTGAGAGTCAGTTACTGAAACATCATGATAAAGGCTGACATAGGCCGCGAGAAAATGAGTTAGGTTTGAATTACTCCTGTTTCTCTGTTCAAATTTTAGACTTACTAACGATTTACATCTGGAAATGGTTCTGTGCTGTTCTAGAAATACTGTCGTATAATTATTTGGTACAGACAGATGGTGACATGGATGCTAATGAAACATGACATGATCTTCCGGGGACTTGTGTGTGTAGTTTGGTCTCTACATTGAAAAGCTCTGGAGTTATTAGCCTACACCCCTGTCTAACCGCAAGGGCCGAACTATTTCTAATTCCTGCCGGACATCTCCATGAGAATGAGATTTCCGCATCTTCATTCTGAATTATCTTTCTCTGCCCACCTGACACCCTTCCTCCCGTAGAAAACTAATAATAGAAGGAAGTCCTCATACATGTAGGAAAGTGAAATTAATTCTGAGAAGAAGGGAGAATAAAACGTTTAGTCAGGCACTGGATCGTGAGACACAAGCAAAGGAATCTCATACATGTATTAATGAACTTTGAATTCATCCTGTGAAAGATGAGCCGTCTTTTTAAGTGGAGGACTGATATGCTCATACTTGTATTTTGATAAATCACTTGGTAGCTTTAGGAAGGGTAGATTTGAGGTGACAAAATTCTGAGACCAGTTGACAGATTAGGAAGTTGTGTGGATAACACAGGCAAAGATGATGGTGATGTGTCCTAAGGAAATCACATCAGGGTGAGGATGTAGAATAAGTTAGAGTGGAAGACATGTTGGTTTCAAGCTGTGAAATCGACTTTCAGATACATGTGAGGCCTTTGGATATACTGATAATGGACTTTTTTGGCTAGATGTATGAACTTGGGAGTTTTATCCAACAGTTTTCTTATATGTCACTGGAATAAAAGTCAAAGAAAGTGAGTGACAGAGTGAAATGAGAAGACAGCTTAAAACTGAGGTCTGCTAACTTCAGGGAGTGGCAGCAATAAAACTTGGGAGCAGTTAATTTTTTAAAAGAAAAACCATGATTCTTTTGGGAAAATCATGGCAGTGGTTGCCTCTGGGAAGGATGGATTTAAGGGACCCAGAGCAGAAGTCTGAATGAGAAGGCTCTTATTCAAGAAATAAGGGCAGTTTGAATTAGAATATCAGCAGATGGCTATTCAGGAAACAGAATGAAGAAGGGTCGAGAAGTATGACAGGGAACTTGAGCCATCTAGACGAGCTCATCAGGTGGATGGTGGACAGACCATGAGGATGAAGCTCAGAGTGTGGATTACAGGTAGAAGTCAGGAACCTATTTTTTTTTTTTTTTTTTTTTGGTTTTTTTGGTGCTTAAAACCATCCGAGTGTGTGAGAGCTTGTGAGATGGGTAGTGAACCAAAGATGGAAGCTCAGGGAGCAATTTTATTCGCAGCAAAACGGCTCACTCTGATCACTGGGAGATGCGACATCAGGTGGAAACCATTTAGAGAATTGGGGGTTCCACAATGAAAGGCTCCTCTCCCTTTTTTTCAGTAAAGTTTACAGGGGTGACAACTGTTAGTAAAATCACATAGATTTCAGGGGTAAAATTCTGTAACACATCATCTATATATCACATTGTGTGTTTACTACCCAGAGTCAGTTGTCTTTCCATCACCATATATTTGTCTTCTTTACTCTCATCTACCACCCTGCTCCCAGCTTACCCTCTGGTATTCACTAAACTATTGTCTGTCACTCTGAGTTTCTGTTTCTTCATTTATTTCTCTTGTTCTTCTGTTGTTTTCAGTTTTGTACAGCACATATCAGTGAAATCATACGGTTGCGTACTTTCTCTGTTGACTAGTTTCGCTTAGCATTATTATCTCAGGATCCATCCATGTTGTCACAAATGGTACTATTGCATCGTTTCTTCCGACAGAATGTTATTCCATTGTTTATATACACCACAACTTCTTTATGCATTCATCTATCAAAGACAATTTGGATTTTAAAATATCTTGGCCAATGTACCGAGGAGCACATATGTCTTTATGGAGAAATGTTTTCTGATTCATTTTTTGGTATATGCCCAGGAGAGGGATCGCAGTGTCCACTCTTAACGCTGTAGTTTTGCATACATGTGCTTTGCTGAGCCATCGTTCCTGTACTGCCACCTCTCTGCACATACTTGTTGGTTCTGCCTGAAGATTTAAATCTCACCCTTGTGGATCCTCCTCCTGTCCTTAGTTGTTTCCTTCTTCTTTGTCCTCTTGTTTTACATCATTTATCACATTCCATGTAGGTGATGGTGCCACTGTGCATTTGTTTTACTTTAGAAGTTAAGCGGCACTTTGTTCATCTTTATGTCCCTAAATCCTATTTACATTTTGATGCCTAATAAATGTCGTTTTAATGGCCAGCCTACAATAGAAATGCCACGGAAACTGTAGGTGGTATCAAGTTGAACTGCAAGGTGGACTTTAGAACACTTCGGTGCAATTTTGATCATTTCAAAGACAGAGACCTGTGCTTTGAAATCTTGATTTTAATATGGCCTGTGGCTATGTAGTTTCTGTATTTGGATATTGCCTACGATTTCTATCTTGGGTTTTTTAATGTTGTACCTTTTGAAGAAATTTAACAAAGTTTTATAGGAAAATTTAGTCTTTTTGGCTCTGATTTGAGAGCGTGATGGTTTTGTGTTATTTTTCTTTTTCCAAATCCGTGGTTTTTATTCTGACTTGGGGTTAAGCGGGTGCCTATCATCAAGCAAGTTGATGTGAGTTGCTCATTAATAAGATTCAAAGAACTCTAGGATGGCTATAGTGTTTATGACAATGTAATATTTATATTCTGGCAATCGCTCTATCCGAACCAGAATCCTGAATAATAATTGAACATTTACGCTTAGTGGTGTCACTAAGATATTGACATAACGTAAGTAAGAATTGTCCTGTGTTTCCCCCTGTTTTGTAGGCCATGCAACACCTACCTCAAATTCAAGTAGCGGCACTGTCCCTGTGTCTCAAACCTGTGAAAGCTCCAAAGGAGTAAACAACTTCAAGACACCGGAGGAAAGCTGGGACTGTGCTGTGTGCTTAGTGCACAATAATGCTGATGCCACGCAATGTGCAGTGTGCGACAGTTCAAAGGCCGGCGCGAATTCTGCGCTTAAAGGTAGGAATTGGTAAACAGCCTCTTTGTTTGCCATTTTAAAGTGACGTTTGCAAAAAGCTTTAGATTTAAAATTGGAAATTCATGTAAATTGAAAATTCTCTATTGATAATTCATGTAAAATGAGGTAGTGTCTTGGACTTTTAGTTCACATTTACCTCTGAAATGGTGTGAAATTGCATTGTTTGGGTTTCAGCAGTGAGGTATCTTTTCTGTAGCATGGTAGACAACTGTTGTGTTTTGTGTTACGGAGTCTGAGGGAGTCTGAGGTTTTGATTTTAACTGTTAACCATCCTTTTTCATCTAGATGAACTTTCTGGCTTTTATGGGACTGCAATTTAAACCCCTAGAACCTTATTGTAGTAATCTAGTCTTGGGCTTTAATTTCCCAGAGTACGTCCCCGACAAGTAATCCTCTTACTATTTTGTTGTGCTGTACTATCTGGAGGTTAGAAAATTCAAGTCTTTATATTCCTGTATGAATTATTTCATATTTCATATGGGACACACTCCAGTCCCAAATTTTTTTTTTAATTTATTGGGGTGACATTTGTTAGTAAAATTACATATATTTCAGGTGTAGAATTCTGTATTACATCATCTATAAATCCCATTGTGTGTTCACCACCGAGAATCAGTTCTCCTTCCTTCACCATATATTTGATCCCCCTTACCCTCATCTTCCACCCCCCAATCCTTCCCCCTTACCCTCTGGTAACCACTAAACCATTGTCTGTGTCTATGAGTTTTTGTTTCTCATTTGTTTGTCTCGTTCTTGTTTTGCTTTTGGTTTATATACCACATATCGGTGAAATCATATGGTTCTCTGCTTTTGCTGTCTGACTTATTGCACTGAGCGTTATACTCTCAGGATCCATCCATGCTGTCAGAAATGTTCCTGTATCATCTTTTCTTACCGCTGAATAGTATTTCATTGTGTGTATATACCACAACTTCTTTATCCATTCATCTATCGACGGACATTTTGGTTGTTTCCATGTCTTGGCCACGGTAAACAAAGCTGCAGTGAACATTGGAGCACACGTGTCTTTATGGGTAAATGTTTTCAGATTGTTTGGGTAGATACCCAGGAGAGAGATTGCTGGGTCATATGGTAATTCCATTTGTAATTTTTTGAGGAACCACCACACTGCCTTCCATAACGGCTGCACCAGTCTGCACTCCCTCCAACAGTGTATGAGGGTTCCTTTTTCTCCACAGCCTCTCCGACACTTGTTACTGTGTGTCTTGTTGATGATAGCCATTCTGACTGGGATGAGGTGATACCTCATTTTAGTTTTTATTTGATTAGTGATGTTGAGCATTTTTTCATATGTTTATTTGCCATCTGTATGTCCTCTTGGGAGAAATGTCTCTTCAGGTCCGCTGCCCATTTTTCAATTGGGTTGCTTGTTTTTTTGTTGTTGAGTTTCACGAGTTCTTTGTGTATTTTGGATATTAGCCCCTCATCGGAGGCACCATTTGCAAAAGTCTTCTCCCATTCAGTTGGTTGCCTCTTTATTTTGCCGATGGTTTCTTTTTCTGTGCAGAAGCTTTCAAGTTTTATATAGTCCCTTTTGTTTTTTTTAGCTTTTACTTCCATTGCCTTTGGGGTCAACTTCATAAAATGTTCCTTGAACCCAATGTGCATAAGTTTAATACCTATGTTTTCTTCTATGCAGTTTGTTGTGTCAGGTCTTATGCTTAAGTCTTTGATCCATTTTGAATTAATTTTGGTACATGGTGACAGATAACAGTCCAGTTTCATTCTTTTGCACGTAGCTATCCAATTCTGCCAGCACCATTTATTGAAGAGGCTGTCTTTCCTCCATTGTATGTTTTCAGCTTCTTTGTCAAAAATTATATGTCCATATTTATGTGGTTTAATTTCTGGGTTCTCAATTCCAGTCCATTGGTCTATGTGTCTGTTTTTCTGCCAATACCATGCTGTTTTGTTTATTGTAGCCCTGTAGTACAACCAAAAGTCAGGGAGTGTGATACCTCCAGTATTGTTCTCTTTTCTTAAGATTACTTTGGCTCTTTGGGGTCTTTTGTGGTTCCAAACAAATCTGATGATTTTTTGTTCTATTTCTTTAAAAAATGCCATTGGGATTTTGATGGGGATTGCATTAAATCTGTATATTGCTTTGGGTAATATGGCCATTTTAACCATGTTGATTCTTTCAATCCATGAGCACGGAATGTCTTTCCATTTCTTTGTGTCTTCTTCAATTTCTTTCAAAAATATCTTATGGTTTTCAGCATAAAGGTCCTTCACATCTTTAGTTAAGTTTATTCCTAGGTATTTTATTCTTTTTGCGGCAATTGCAAAAGGAATTTTTTTATATAAGTAATTTATTTATTAGTTTCAGGTGTACAAGACAAGGTAATACTTAGACGTTCATCATTTATATCCCTCACACTGTGAACCCCCCTCCCTTCATCCACTATCCCTCCGACCTCACACTGAGCCATCACATAGGAATTGTTTTTTTGTATTTCTTTTTCTGAGATTTCTTTGTTAGTATATAGGAAGGCAATGGACTGTTGTACGTTGATTTTGTAGCCAGCAACTTTACTGTATTCGTTGATTGTTTCTAATAGCTTTTTGGTGGAGTCTTTAGGGTTTTCTATGGATAGCATCATGTTGTCATCTGCAAAGAGTGATAATTAACTTCTTCATTCCCAAATTGGATGCCTTTTATTTCTTTCTCTTGCCTGATTGCTCTGGCAAGCACTTCCAACACTATGTTGAAAAGCAGAGGTGATAGGGGACAGCCCTGTCGTGTTCCTGAACGTAGAGCAAAGGGCTTCAGTTTTTCACCATTAATGACGAGATTAGCTTGTCATATATGGCCTTTACTATGTTAAGGTATTTTCCTTCTATACCTATTTTATAAAGTGTTTTAATCATAAATGGATGTTGTATCCTGTCAAATGCTTGTTTGCATCAATTGATATAATCATATGATTTTTGTCCTTTATTTTGTTTATGTGATGTATCACATTGATGGATTTGTGGATCGTGAACCATCCTTGTGCCCCTGGGATGAACCCAACTTGGTTGTGGTGAATACTCTTTTTAATGCATTGTTGTATTCGATTTGCTAGAATTTTGTTCAGGATTTTTGCATCTGTATTCATCGGAGATATTGGTCTGTAGTTTTCTTTTTCTGTGTTGTCCCTACCAGGCTTTGGTATCAGGGTAATGTTGGCCTTATAAAATGAGTTAGGGAGTAGTGTCTCTTTTTCAATTTTTTGGAAGAGTTTCAGCAGGATTGGTATTAGATCCTCTTTGAAGGTTTGGTAGAATTCACTAGTGAAGCCATCTGGTCCCGGACCTTTACTTTTGGGAAGTTTTTGGATGACTGATTCAATTTCGCTACTGGTGATCTGTCTGCTTAGATTTTCTAATTCTTCTTGGTTCAGCCTTGGAAGGCTATATGTTTCGCAGAACTTGTCCATTTTTTCGAGGTTATTGAATTTGGTGGCATATAGTCCTTCATAGTATTCTTGGATGATCCTTTGTATTTCTGTGGTGTCCGTGATAGCTTCCCCTTTTTCGTTTCTGATTTTGTTAATTAGTGTCTTCTCTCTTCTTATCTTAGTGAGTCTAGCCAAGGGTTTGTCAATTTTGTTAATCTTTTCAAAGAACCAGCTCTTTGTCACATTAATTTTTTTCTATTGTCTTATTGTTCTCTATTTCATTTAGTACTACTCTGATTTTTGTTATTTCCTTTCTTCTGCTGACCTTGGGTTTCACTTGTTCTTCTTTTTCTAGTTCTTTCAGTTGTAGCGTGAGGTTATTCATTGGGGATTTTTCTTGTTTCTTGAGATAGGCCTGTAATGATATAAATTTCCCTCTTAGAACTGCTTTCGCTGCATCCCGAAAATTTTGGTAGGATTTATTTTCATTGTCATTTGTTTCTATGTATCTTTTGGTCTCGCCTCTAATTTCTCCTTTGACCCAGTCATTCTTTAAAAGCATGTTGTGTAATCTCCATGTATTTGTGTTTTCTCCTGCTTTCTTTCTGCAGTTGATATCCAATTTCAAAGCATTGTGATCAGAGAATATGGTTGGTATGATTTCAATCTTCTTACATTTGCTGAGGCTGATTTTATGTCCCAATATATGGTCTATCCTTGAGAATGTTCCATGTACACTCGAAAAGAATGTGTATTCTGATGTTTTAGGGTGAAGTTCTCTATATATGTCAACTATGTCCATTTCATCAAATGTGTCATTTAGGGTTGCTATTTCGTTATTTATTTTCTGTTTGGATGATCTATCCATAGCTGTCAATGATGTCTTTAAGTCCCCTAGTATAATTGTGTTTTGGTCAATTTCTCCTTGTAGTTCTATTGGTAGTTGCTTGGTATATTTTGGTGCTTCCTGATGGGGGCCATAAATATTGATGACTCCTTTCACATGTAAGAGGTCGGAAGCAAAAGTCGAAGAAATACTTGTTACCAAAAAACGGGTCACTTTAGGCAATGTGGACCCTGCCCCTGTGCCATCGGCCTCATTGTTTGTTTGTGGAACGACAGGAGAGAAACAGCGAGACCCTGTCACTCCTACTTCTCGAAAGTTTCGGAACAAGACTGACAAAGAAGAACCAAAGAGTCAACCAGTGACTTCCCTTGGGAATTCTAAGCAAAGGAAACGTGGGACTTCTTCAAATTCGACGCTGACTTCCAATGTGGAAAACCCAACAGAGGACAAATCTGAACAACCATCAAAGGCCAGTTGCGCTCTTGGATCTCAAAGCAGTGCTCTAGGCTGTAAGTATTAAAGAGTCGAGCCGCATTGTCCCATGACACTCTCAATGCGATGTACTCGCTTTCACTTGTGTCTTTCAATCTGAGGTGTGTCTCGTATACCCAGCACATGTATGGTATTTCTAGAGAGTTTTCATGAAGAGGTAGACAAATTGCCTTACACAAAGTTTGTGGCTGCATATTAATGGAGATACCTGTACCTGTGTGCTATCTGCCACAGAGACTGCCTTGAGAGTCAGTTACTGAAACATCATGATAAAGGCTGACATAGGCCGCGAGAAAATGAGTTAGGTTTGAATTACTCCTGTTTCTCTGTTCAAATTTTAGACTTACTAACGATTTACATCTGGAAATGGTTCTGTGCTGTTCTAGAAATACTGTCGTATAATTATTTGGTACAGACAGATGGTGACATGGATGCTAATGAAACATGACATGATCTTCCGGGGACTTGTGTGTGTAGTTTGGTCTCTACATTGAAAAGCTCTGGAGTTATTAGCCTACACCCCTGTCTAACCGCAAGGGCCGAACTATTTCTAATTCCTGCCGGACATCTCCATGAGAATGAGATTTCCGCATCTTCATTCTGAATTATCTTTCTCTGCCCACCTGACACCCTTCCTCCCGTAGAAAACTAATAATAGAAGGAAGTCCTCATACATGTAGGAAAGTGAAATTAATTCTGAGAAGAAGGGAGAATAAAACGTTTAGTCAGGCACTGGATCGTGAGACACAAGCAAAGGAATCTCATACATGTATTAATGAACTTTGAATTCATCCTGTGAAAGATGAGCCGTCTTTTTAAGTGGAGGACTGATATGCTCATACTTGTATTTTGATAAATCACTTGGTAGCTTTAGGAAGGGTAGATTTGAGGTGACCAAATTCTGAGACCAGTTGACAGATTAGGAAGTGTGTGGATAACACAGGCAAAGATGATGGTGATGTGTCCTAAGGAAATCACATCAGGGTGAGGATGTAGAATAAGTTAGAGTGGAAGACATGTTGGTTTCAAGCTGTGAAATCGACTTTCAGATACATGTGAGGCCTTTGGATATACTGATAATGGACTTTTTTGGCTAGATGTATGAACTTGGGAGTTTTATCCAACAGTTTTCTTATATGTCACTGGAATAAAAGTGAAAGAAAGTGAGTGACAGAGTGAAATGAGAAGACAGCTTAAAACTGAGGTCTGCTAACTTCAGGGAGTGGCAGCAATAAAACTTGGGAGCAGTTAATTTTTTAAAAGAAAAACCATGATTCTTTTGGGAAAATCATGGCAGTGGTTGCCTCTGGGAAGGATGGATTTAAGGGACCCAGAGCAGAAGTCTGAATGAGAAGGCTCTTATTCAAGAAATAAGGGCAGTTTGAATTAGAATATCAGCAGATGGCTATTCAGGAAACAGAATGAAGAAGGGTCGAGAAGTATGACAGGGAACTTGAGCCATCTAGACGAGCTCATCAGGTGGATGGTGGACAGACCATGAGGATGAAGCTCAGAGTGTGGATTACAGGTAGAAGTCAGGAACCTATTTTTTTTTTTTTTTTTTTTTTTGGTTTTTTTGGTGCTTAAAACCATCCGAGTGTGTGAGAGCTTGTGAGATGGGTAGTGAACCAAAGATGGAAGCTCAGGGAGCAATTTTATTCGCAGCAAAACGGCTCACTCTGATCACTGGGAGATGCGACATCAGGTGGAAACCATTTAGAGAATTGGGGGTTCCACAATGAAAGGCTCCTCTCCCTTTTTTTCAGTAAAGTTTACAGGGGTGACAACTGTTAGTAAAATCACATAGATTTCAGGGGTAAAATTCTGTAACACATCATCTATATATCACATTGTGTGTTTACTACCCAGAGTCAGTTGTCTTTCCATCACCATATATTTGTCTTCTTTACTCTCATCTACCACCCTGCTCCCAGCTTACCCTCTGGTATTCACTAAACTATTGTCTATCGCTCTGAGTTTCTGTTTCTTCATTTATTTCTCTTGTTCTTCTGTTGTTTTCAGTTTTGTACAGCACATATCAGTGAAATCATACGGTTGCGTACTTTCTCTGTTGACTAGTTTCGCTTAGCATTATTATCTCAGGATCCATCCATGTTGTCACAAATGGTACTATTGCATCGTTTCTTCCGACAGAATGTTATTCCATTGTTTATATACACCACAAGTTCTTTATGCATTCATCTATCAAAGACAATTTGGATTTTAAAATATCTTGGCCAATGTACCGAGGAGCACATATGTCTTTATGGAGAAATGTTTTCTGATTCATTTTTTGGTATATGCCCAGGAGAGGGATCGCAGTGTCCACTCTTAACGCTGTAGTTTTGCATACATGTGCTTTGCTGAGCCATCGTTCCTGTACTGCCACCTCTCTGCACATACTTGTTGGTTCTGCCTAAAGATTTAAATCTCACCCTTGTGGATCCTCCTCCTGTCCTTAGTTGTTTCCTTCTTCTTTGTCCTCTTGTTTTACATCATTTATCACATTCCATGTGGGTGATGGTGCCACTGTGCATTTGTTTTACTTTAGAAGTTAAGCGGCACTTTGTTCATCTTTATGTCCCTAAATCCTATTTACATTTTGATGCCTAATAAATGTCGTTTTAATGGCCAGCCTACAACAGAAATGCCACGGAAACTGTAGGTGGTATCAAGTTGAACTGCAAGGTGGACTTTAGAACACTTCGGTGCAATTTTGATCATTTCAAAGACAGAGACCTGTGCTTTGAAATCTTGATTTTAATATGGCCTGTGGCTATGTAGTTTCTGTGTTTGGATACTGCCTACGATTTCTATCTTGCGTTTTTTAATGTTGTACCTTTTGAAGAAATTTAACAAAGTTTTATAGGAAAATTTAGTCTTTTTGGCTCTGATTTGAGAGCGTGATGGTTTTGTGTTATTTTTCTTTTTCCAAATCCGTGGTTTTTATTCTGACTTGGGGTTAAGCGGGTGCCTATCATCAAGCAAGTTGATGTGAGTTGCTCATTAATAAGATTCAAAGAACTCTAGGATGGCTATAGTGTTTATGACAATGTAATATTTATATTCTGGCAATCGCTCTATCCGAACCAGAATCCTGAATAATAATTGAACATTTACGCTTAGTGGTGTCACTAAGATATTGACATAACGTAAGTAAGAATTGTCCTGTGTTTCCCCCTGTTTTGTAGGCCATGCAACACCTACCTCAAATTCAAGTAGCGGCACTGTCCCTGTGTCTCAAACCTGTGAAAGCTCCAAAGGAGTAAACAACTTCAAGACACCGGAGGAAAGCTGGGACTGTGCTGTGTGCTTAGTGCACAATAAAGCTGATGCCACCCAATGTGCAGTGTGCGATAGTTCAAAGGCCGGCGCGAATTCTGCGCTTAAAGGTAGGAATTGGTAAACAGCCTCTTTGTTTGCCATTTTAAAGTGACGTTTGCAAAAAGCTTTAGATTTAAAATTGGAAATTCATGTAAATTGAAAATTCTCTATTGATAATTCATGTAAAATGAGGTAGTGTCTTGGACTTTTAGTTCACATTTACCTCTGAAATGGTGTGAAATTGCATTGTTTGGGTTTCAGCAGTGAGGTATCTTTTCTGTAGCATGGTAGACAACTGTTGTGTTTTGTGTTACGGAGTCTGAGGGAGTCTGAGGTTTTGATTTTAACTGTTAACCATCCTTTTTCATCTAGATGAACTTTCTGGCTTTTATGGGACTGCAATTTAAACCCCTAGAACCTTATTGTAGTAATCTAGTCTTGGGCTTTAATTTCCCAGAGTACGTCCCCGACAAGTAATCCTCTTACTATTTTGTTGTGCTGTACTATCTGGAGGTTAGAAAATTCAAGTCTTTATATTCCTGTATGAATTATTTCATATTTCATATGGGACACACTCCAGTCCCAAATTTTTTTTTTAATTTATTGGGGTGACATTTGTTAGTAAAATTACATATATTTCAGGTGTAGAATTCTGTATTACATCATCTATAAATCCCATTGTGTGTTCACCACCGAGAATCAGTTCTCCTTCCTTCACCATATATTTGATCCCCCTTACCCTCATCTTCCACCCCCCAATCCTTCCCCCTTACCCTCTGGTAACCACTAAACCATTGTCTGTGTCTATGAGTTTTTGTTTCTCATTTGTTTGTCTCGTTCTTGTTTTGCTTTTGGTTTACATACCACATATCGGTGAAATCATATGGTTCTCTGCTTTTGCTGTCTGACTTATTGCACTGAGCGTTATACTCTCAGGATCCATCCATGCTGTCAGAAATGTTCCTGTATCATCTTTTCTTACCGCTGAATAGTATTTCATTGTGTGTATATACCACAACTTCTTTATCCATTCATCTATCGACGGACATTTTGGTTGTTTCCATGTCTTGGCCACGGTAAACAAAGCTGCAGTGAACATTGGAGCACACGTGTCTTTATGGGTAAATGTTTTCAGATTGTTTGGGTAGATACCCAGGAGAGAGATTGCTGGGTCATATGGTAATTCCATTTGTAATTTTTTGAGGAACCACCACACTGCCTTCCATAACGGCTGCACCAGTCTGCACTCCCTCCAACAGTGTATGAGGGTTCCTTTTTCTCCACAGCCTCTCCAACACTTGTTACTGTGTGTCTTGTTGATGATAGCCATTCTGACTGGGATGAGGTGATACCTCATTTTAGTTTTTATTTGATTAGTGATGTTGAGCATTTTTTCATATGTTTATTTGCCATCTGTATGTCCTCTTGGGAGAAATGTCTCTTCAGGTCCGCTGCCCATTTTTCAATTGGGTTGCTTGTTTTTTTGTTGTTGAGTTTCACGAGTTCTTTGTGTATTTTGGATATTAGCCCCTCATCGGAGGCACCATTTGCAAAAGTCTTCTCCCATTCAGTTGGTTGCCTCTTTATTTTGCCGATGGTTTCTTTTCCTGTGCAGAAGCTTTCAAGTTTTATATAGTCCCTTTTGTTTTTTTTAGCTTTTACTTCCATTGCCTTTGGGGTCAACTTCATAAAATGTTCCTTGAACCCAATGTGCATAAGTTTAATACCTATGTTTTCTTCTATGCAGTTTGTTGTGTCAGGTCTTATGCTTAAGTCTTTGATCCATTTTGAATTAATTTTGGTACATGGTGACAGATAACAGTCCAGTTTCATTCTTTTGCACGTAGCTATCCAATTCTGCCAGCACCATTTATTGAAGAGGCTGTCTTTCCTCCATTGTATGTTTTCAGCTTCTTTGTCAAAAATTATATGTCCATATTTATGTGGTTTTATTTCTGGGTTCTCAATTCCAGTCCATTGGTCTATGTGTCTGTTTTTCTGCCAATACCATGCTGTTTTGTTTATTGTAGCCCTGTAGTACAACCAAAAGTCAGGGAGTGTGATACCTCCAGTATTGTTCTCTTTTCTTAAGATTACTTTGGCTCTTCGGGGTCTTTTGTGGTTCCAAACAAATCTGATGATTTTTTGTTCTATTTCTTTAAAAAATGCCATTGGGATTTTGATGGGGATTGCATTAAATCTGTATATTGCTTTGGGTAATATGGCCATTTTAACCATGTTGATTCTTTCAATCCATGAGCACGGAATGTCTTTCCATTTCTTTGTGTCTTCTTCAATTTCTTTCAAAAATATCTTATGGTTTTCAGCATAAAGGTCCTTCACATCTTTAGTTAAGTTTATTCCTAGGTATTTTATTCTTTTTGCGGCAATTGCAAAAGGAATTTTTTTATATAAGTAATTTATTTATTAGTTTCAGGTGTACAAGACAAGGTAATACTTAGACGTTCATCATTTATATCCCTCACACTGTGAACCCCCCTCCCTTCATCCACTATCCCTCCGACCTCACACTGAGCCATCACATAGGAATTGTTTTTTTGTATTTCTTTTTCTGAGATTTCTTTGTTAGTATATAGGAAGGCAATGGACTGTTGTACGTTGATTTTGTAGCCAGCAACTTTACTGTATTCGTTGATTGTTTCTAATAGCTTTTTGGTGGAGTCTTTAGGGTTTTCTATGGATAGCATCATGTTGTCATCTGCAAAGAGTGATAATTAACTTCTTCATTCCCAAATTGGATGCCTTTTATTTCTTTCTCTTGCCTGATTGCTCTGGCAAGCACTTCCAACACTATGTTGAAAAGCAGAGGTGATAGGGGACAGCCCTGTCGTGTTCCTGAACGTAGAGCAAAGGGCTTCAGTTTTTCACCATTAATGACGAGATTAGCTTGTCATATATGGCCTTTACTATGTTAAGGTATTTTCCTTCTATACCTATTTTATAAAGTGTTTTAATCATAAATGGATGTTGTATCCTGTCAAATGCTTGTTTGCATCAATTGATATAATCATATGATTTTTGTCCTTTATTTTGTTTATGTGATGTATCACATTGATGGATTTGTGGATCGTGAACCATCCTTGTGCCCCTGGGATGAACCCAACTTGGTTGTGGTGAATACTCTTTTTAATGCATTGTTGTATTCGATTTGCTAGAATTTTGTTCAGGATTTTTGCATCTGTATTCATCGGAGATATTGGTCTGTAGTTTTCTTTTTCTGTGTTGTCCCTACCAGGCTTTGGTATCAGGGTAATGTTGGCCTTATAAAATGAGTTAGGGAGTACTGTCTCTTTTTCAATTTTTTGGAAGAGTTTCAGCAGGATTGGTATTAGATCCTCTTTGAAGGTTTGGTAGAATTCACTAGTGAAGCCATCTGGTCCCGGACCTTTACTTTTGGGAAGTTTTTGGATGACTGATTCAATTTCGCTACTGGTGATCTGTCTGCTTAGATTTTCTAATTCTTCTTGGTTCAGCCTTGGAAGGCTATATGTTTCGCAGAACTTGTCCATTTTTTCGAGGTTATTGAATTTGGTGGCATATAGTCCTTCATAGTATTCTTGGATGATCCTTTGTATTTCTGTGGTGTCCGTGATAGCTTCCCCTTTTTCGTTTCTGATTTTGTTAATTAGTGTCTTCTCTCTTCTTATCTTAGTGAGTCTAGCCAAGGGTTTGTCAATTTTGTTAATCTTTTCAAAGAACCAGCTCTTTGTCACATTAATTTTTTTCTATTGTCTTATTGTTCTCTATTTCATTTAGTACTACTCTGATTTTTGTTATTTCCTTTCTTCTGCTGACCTTGGGTTTCACTTGTTCTTCTTTTTCTAGTTCTTTCAGTTGTAGCGTGAGGTTATTCATTGGGGATTTTTCTTGTTTCTTGAGATAGGCCTGTAATGATATAAATTTCCCTCTTAGAACTGCTTTCGCTGCATCCCGAAAATTTTGGTAGGATTTATTTTCATTGTCATTTGTTTCTATGTATCTTTTGGTCTCGCCTCTAATTTCTCCTTTGACCCAGTCATTCTTTAAAAGCATGTTGTGTAATCTCCATGTATTTGTGTTTTCTCCTGCTTTCTTTCTGCAGTTGATATCCAATTTCAAAGCATTGTGATCAGAGAATATGGTTGGTATGATTTCAATCTTCTTACATTTGCTGAGGCTGATTTTATGTCCCAATATATGGTCTATCCTTGAGAATGTTCCATGTACACTCGAAAAGAATGTGTATTCTGATGTTTTAGGGTGAAGTTCTCTATATATGTCAACTATGTCCATTTCATCAAATGTGTCATTTAGGGTTGCTATTTCGTTATTTATTTTCTGTTTGGATGATCTATCCATAGCTGTCAATGATGTCTTTAAGTCCCCTAGTATAATTGTGTTTTGGTCAATTTCTCCTTGTAGTTCTATTGGTAGTTGCTTGGTATATTTTGGTGCTTCCTGATGGGGGCCATAAATATTGATGACTCCTTTCACATGTAAGAGGTCGGAAGCAAAAGTCGAAGAAATACTTGTTACCAAAAAACGGGTCACTTTAGGCAATGTGGACCCTGCCCCTGTGCCATCGGCCTCATTGTTTGTTTGTGGAACGACAGGAGAGAAACAGCGAGACCCTGTCACTCCTACTTCTCGAAAGTTTCGGAACAAGACTGACAAAGAAGAACCAAAGAGTCAACCAGTGACTTCCCTTGGGAATTCTAAGCAAAGGAAACGTGGGACTTCTTCAAATTCGACGCTGACTTCCAATGTGGAAAACCCAACAGAGGACAAATCTGAACAACCATCAAAGGCCAGTTGCGCTCTTGGATCTCAAAGCAGTGCTCTAGGCTGTAAGTATTAAAGAGTCGAGCCGCATTGTCCCATGACACTCTCAATGCGATGTACTCGCTTTCACTTGTGTCTTTCAATCTGAGGTGTGTCTCGTATACCCAGCACATGTATGGTATTTCTAGAGAGTTTTCATGAAGAGGTAGACAAATTGCCTTACACAAAGTTTGTGGCTGCATATTAATGGAGATACCTGTACCTGTGTGCTATCTGCCACAGAGACTGCCTTGAGAGTCAGTTACTGAAACATCATGATAAAGGCTGACATAGGCCGCGAGAAAATGAGTTAGGTTTGAATTACTCCTGTTTCTCTGTTCAAATTTTAGACTTACTAACGATTTACATCTGGAAATGGTTCTGTGCTGTTCTAGAAATACTGTCGTATAATTATTTGGTACAGACAGATGGTGACATGGATGCTAATGAAACATGACATGATCTTCCGGGGACTTGTGTGTGTAGTTTGGTCTCTACATTGAAAAGCTCTGGAGTTATTAGCCTACACCCCTGTCTAACCGCAAGGGCCGAACTATTTCTAATTCCTGCCGGACATCTCCATGAGAATGAGATTTCCGCATCTTCATTCTGAATTATCTTTCTCTGCCCACCTGACACCCTTCCTCCCGTAGAAAACTAATAATAGAAGGAAGTCCTCATACATGTAGGAAAGTGAAATTAATTCTGAGAAGAAGGGAGAATAAAACGTTTAGTCAGGCACTGGATCGTGAGACACAAGCAAAGGAATCTCATACATGTATTAATGAACTTTGAATTCATCCTGTGAAAGATGAGCCGTCTTTTTAAGTGGAGGACTGATATGCTCATACTTGTATTTTGATAAATCACTTGGTAGCTTTAGGAAGGGTAAATTTGAGGTGACAAAATTCTGAGACCAGTTGACAGATTAGGAAGTTGTGTGGATAACACAGGCAAAGATGATGGTGATGTGTCCTAAGGAAATCACATCAGGGTGAGGACTTAGAATAAGTTAGAGTGGAAGACATGTTGGTTTCAAGCTGTGAAATCGACTTTCAGATACATGTGAGGCCTTTGGATATACTGATAATGGACTTTTTTGGCTAGATGTATGAACTTGGGAGTTTTATCCAACAGTTTTCTTATATGTCACTGGAATAAAAGTGAAAGAAAGTGAGTGACAGTGTGAAATGAGAAGACAGCTTAAAACTGAGGTCTGCTAACTTCAGGGAGTGGCAGCAATAAAACTTGGGAGCAGTTAATTTTTTAAAAGAAAAACCATGATTCTTTTGGGAAAATCATGGCAGTGGTTGCCTCTGGGAAGGATGGATTTAAGGGACCCAGAGCAGAAGTCTGAATGAGAAGGCTCTTATTCAAGAAATAAGGGCAGTTTGAATTAGAATATCAGCAGATGGCTATTCAGGAAACAGAATGAAGAAGGGTCGAGAAGTATGACAGGGAACTTGAGCCATCTAGACGAGCTCATCAGGTGGATGGTGGACAGACCATGAGGATGAAGCTCAGAGTGTGGATTACAGGTAGAAGTCAGGAACCTATTTTTTTTTTTTTTTTGTTTTTTTTGGTGCTTAAAACCATCCGAGTGTGTGAGAGCTTGTGAGATGGGTAGTGAACCAAAGATGGAAGCTCAGGGAGCAATTTTATTCGCAGCAAAACGGCTCACTCTGATCACTGGGAGATGCGACATCAGGTGGAAACCATTTAGAGAATTGGGGGTTCCACAATGAAAGGCTCCTCTCCCTTTTTTTCAGTAAAGTTTACAGGGGTGACAACTGTTAGTAAAATCACATAGATTTCAGGGGTAAAATTCTGTAACACATCATCTATATATCACATTGTGTGTTTACTACCCAGAGTCAGTTGTCTTTCCATCACCATATATTTGTCTTCTTTACTCTCATCTACCACCCTGCTCCCAGCTTACCCTCTGGTATTCACTAAACTATTGTCTGTCACTCTGAGTTTCTGTTTCTTCATTTATTTCTCTTGTTCTTCTGTTGTTTTCAGTTTTGTACAGCACATATCAGTGAAATCATACGGTTGCGTACTTTCTCTGTTGACTAGTTTCGCTTAGCATTATTATCTCAGGATCCATCCATGTTGTCACAAATGGTACTATTGCATCGTTTCTTCCGACAGAATGTTATTCCATTGTTTATATACACCACAAGTTCTTTATGCATTCATCTATCAAAGACAATTTGGATTTTAAAATATCTTGGCCAATGTACCGAGGAGCACATATGTCTTTATGGAGAAATGTTTTCTGATTCATTTTTTGGTATATGCCCAGGAGAGGGATCGCAGTGTCCACTCTTAACGCTGTAGTTTTGCATACATGTGCTTTGCTGAGCCATCGTTCCTGTACTGCCACCTCTCTGCACATACTTGTTGGTTCTGCCTAAAGATTTAAATCTCACCCTTGTGGATCCTCCTCCTGTCCTTAGTTGTTTCCTTCTTCTTTGTCCTCTTGTTTTACATCATTTATCACATTCCATGTGGGTGATGGTGCCACTGTGCATTTGTTTTACTTTAGAAGTTAAGCGGCACTTTGTTCATCTTTATGTCCCTAAATCCTATTTACATTTTGATGCCTAATAAATGTCGTTTTAATGGCCAGCCTACAACAGAAATGCCACGGAAACTGTAGGTGGTATCAAGTTGAACTGCAAGGTGGACTTTAGAACACTTCGGTGCAATTTTGATCATTTCAAAGACAGAGACCTGTGCTTTGAAATCTTGATTTTAATATGGCCTGTGGCTATGTAGTTTCTGTGTTTGGATACTGCCTACGATTTCTATCTTGCGTTTTTTAATGTTGTACCTTTTGAAGAAATTTAACAAAGTTTTATAGGAAAATTTAGTCTTTTTGGCTCTGATTTGAGAGCGTGATGGTTTTGTGTTATTTTTCTTTTTCCAAATCCGTGGTTTTTATTCTGACTTGGGGTTAAGCGGGTGCCTATCATCAAGCAAGTTGATGTGAGTTGCTCATTAATAAGATTCAAAGAACTCTAGGATGGCTATAGTGTTTATGACAATGTAATATTTATATTCTGGCAATCGCTCTATCCGAACCAGAATCCTGAATAATAATTGAACATTTACGCTTAGTGGTGTCACTAAGATATTGACATAACGTAAGTAAGAATTGTCCTGTGTTTCCCCCTGTTTTGTAGGCCATGCAACACCTACCTCAAATTCAAGTAGCGGCACTGTCCCTGTGTCTCAAACCTGTGAAAGCTCCAAAGGAGTAAACAACTTCAAGACACCGGAGGAAAGCTGGGACTGTGCTGTGTGCTTAGTGCACAATAAAGCTGATGCCACCCAATGTGCAGTGTGCGATAGTTCAAAGGCCGGCGCGAATTCTGCGCTTAAAGGTAGGAATTGGTAAACAGCCTCTTTGTTTGCCATTTTAAAGTGACGTTTGCAAAAAGCTTTAGATTTAAAATTGGAAATTCATGTAAATTGAAAATTCTCTATTGATAATTCATGTAAAATGAGGTAGTGTCTTGGACTTTTAGTTCACATTTACCTCTGAAATGGTGTGAAATTGCATTGTTTGGGTTTCAGCAGTGAGTTATCTTTTCTGTAGCATGGTAGACAACTGTTGTGTTTTGTGTTACGGAGTCTGAGGGAGTCTGAGGTTTTGATTTTAACTGTTAACCATCCTTTTTCATCTAGATGAACTTTCTGGCTTTTATGGGACTGCAATTTAAACCCCTAGAACCTTATTGTAGTAATCTAGTCTTGGGCTTTAATTTCCCAGAGTACGTCCCCGACAAGTAATCCTCTTACTATTTTGTTGTGCTGTACTATCTGGAGGTTAGAAAATTCAAGTCTTTATATTCCTGTATGAATTATTTCATATTTCATATGGGACACACTCCAGTCCCAAATTTTTTTTTTAATTTATTGGGGTGACATTTGTTAGTAAAATTACATATATTTCAGGTATAGAATTCTGTATTACATCATCTATAAATCCCATTGTGTGTTCACCACCGAGAATCAGTTCTCCTTCCTTCACCATATATTTGATCCCCCTTACCCTCATCTTCCACCCCCCAATCCTTCCCCCTTACCCTCTGGTAACCACTAAACCATTGTCTGTGTCTATGAGTTTTTGTTTCTCATTTGTTTGTCTCGTTCTTGTTTTGCTTTTGGTTTACATACCACATATCGGTGAAATCATATGGTTCTCTGCTTTTGCTGTCTGACTTATTGCACTGAGCGTTATACTCTCAGGATCCATCCATGCTGTCAGAAATGTTCCTGTATCATCTTTTCTTACCGCTGAATAGTATTTCATTGTGTGTATATACCACAACTTCTTTATCCATTCATCTATCGACGGACATTTTGGTTGTTTCCATGTCTTGGCCACGGTAAACAAAGCTGCAGTGAACATTGGAGCACACGTGTCTTTATGGGTAAATGTTTTCAGATTGTTTGGGTAGATACCCAGGAGAGAGATTGCTGGGTCATATGGTAATTCCATTTGTAATTTTTTGAGGAACCACCACACTGCCTTCCATAACGGCTGCACCAGTCTGCACTCCCTCCAACAGTGTATGAGGGTTCCTTTTTCTCCACAGCCTCTCCGACACTTGTTACTGTGTGTCTTGTTGATGATAGCCATTCTGACTGGGATGAGGTGATACCTCATTTTAGTTTTTATTTGATTAGTGATGTTGAGCATTTTTTCATATGTTTATTTGCCATCTGTATGTCCTCTTGGGAGAAATGTCTCTTCAGGTCCGCTGCCCATTTTTCAATTGGGTTGCTTGTTTTTTTGTTGTTGAGTTTCACGAGTTCTTTGTGTATTTTGGATATTAGCCCCTCATCGGAGGCACCATTTGCAAAAGTCTTCTCCCATTCAGTTGGTTGCCTCTTTATTTTGCCGATGGTTTCTTTTCCTGTGCAGAAGCTTTCAAGTTTTATATAGTCCCTTTTGTTTTTTTTAGCTTTTACTTCCATTGCTTTTGGGGTCAACTTCATAAAATGTTCCTTGAACCCAATGTGCATAAGTTTAATACCTATGTTTTCTTCTATGCAGTTTGTTGTGTCAGGTCTTATGCTTAAGTCTTTGATCCATTTTGAATTAATTTTGGTACATGGTGACAGATAACAGTCCAGTTTCATTCTTTTGCACGTAGCTATCCAATTCTGCCAGCACCATTTATTGAAGAGGCTGTCTTTCCTCCATTGTATGTTTTCAGCTTCTTTGTCAAAAATTATATGTCCATATTTATGTGGTTTTATTTCTGGGTTCTCAATTCCAGTCCATTGGTCTATGTGTCTGTTTTTCTGCCAATACCATGCTGTTTTGTTTATTGTAGCCCTGTAGTACAACCAAAAGTCAGGGAGTGTGATACCTCCAGTATTGTTCTCTTTTCTTAAGATTACTTTGGCTCTTCGGGGTCTTTTGTGGTTCCAAACAAATCTGATGATTTTTTGTTCTATTTCTTTAAAAAATGCCATTGGGATTTTGATGGGGATTGCATTAAATCTGTATATTGCTTTGGGTAATATGGCCATTTTAACCATGTTGATTCTTTCAATCCATGAGCACGGAATGTCTTTCCATTTCTTTGTGTCTTCTTCAATTTCTTTCAAAAATATCTTATGGTTTTCAGCATAAAGGTCCTTCACATCTTTAGTTAAGTTTATTCCTAGGTATTTTATTCTTTTTGCGGCAATTGCAAAAGGAATTTTTTTATATAAGTAATTTATTTATTAGTTTCAGGTGTACAAGACAAGGTAATACTTAGACGTTCATCATTTATATCCCTCACACTGTGAACCCCCCTCCCTTCATCCACTATCCCTCCGACCTCACACTGAGCCATCACATAGGAATTGTTTTTTTGTATTTCTTTTTCTGAGATTTCTTTGTTAGTATATAGGAAGGCAATGGACTGTTGTACGTTGATTTTGTAGCCAGCAACTTTACTGTATTCGTTGATTGTTTCTAATAGCTTTTTGGTGGAGTCTTTAGGGTTTTCTATGGATAGCATCATGTTGTCATCTGCAAAGAGTGATAATTAACTTCTTCATTCCCAAATTGGATGCCTTTTATTTCTTTCTCTTGCCTGATTGCTCTGGCAAGCACTTCCAACACTATGTTGAAAAGCAGAGGTGATAGGGGACAGCCCTGTCGTGTTCCTGAACGTAGAGCAAAGGGCTTCAGTTTTTCACCATTAATGACGAGATTAGCTTGTCATATATGGCCTTTACTATGTTAAGGTATTTTCCTTCTATACCTATTTTATAAAGTGTTTTAATCATAAATGGATGTTGTATCCTGTCAAATGCTTGTTTGCATCAATTGATATAATCATATGATTTTTGTCCTTTATTTTGTTTATGTGATGTATCACATTGATGGATTTGTGGATCGTGAACCATCCTTGTGCCCCTGGGATGAACCCAACTTGGTTGTGGTGAATACTCTTTTTAATGCATTGTTGTATTCGATTTGCTAGAATTTTGTTCAGGATTTTTGCATCTGTATTCATCGGAGATATTGGTCTGTAGTTTTCTTTTTCTGTGTTGTCCCTACCAGGCTTTGGTATCAGGGTAATGTTGGCCTTATAAAATGAGTTAGGGAGTACTGTCTCTTTTTCAATTTTTTGGAAGAGTTTCAGCAGGATTGGTATTAGATCCTCTTTGAAGGTTTGGTAGAATTCACTAGTGAAGCCATCTGGTCCCGGACCTTTACTTTTGGGAAGTTTTTGGATGACTGATTCAATTTCGCTACTGGTGATCTGTCTGCTTAGATTTTCTAATTCTTCTTGGTTCAGCCTTGGAAGGCTATATGTTTCGCAGAACTTGTCCATTTTTTCGAGGTTATTGAATTTGGTGGCATATAGTCCTTCATAGTATTCTTGGATGATCCTTTGTATTTCTGTGGTGTCCGTGATAGCTTCCCCTTTTTCGTTTCTGATTTTGTTAATTAGTGTCTTCTCTCTTCTTATCTTAGTGAGTCTAGCCAAGGGTTTGTCAATTTTGTTAATCTTTTCAAAGAACCAGCTCTTTGTCACATTAATTTTTTTCTATTGTCTTATTGTTCTCTATTTCATTTAGTACTACTCTGATTTTTGTTATTTCCTTTCTTCTGCTGACCTTGGGTTTCACTTGTTCTTCTTTTTCTAGTTCTTTCAGTTGTAGCGTGAGGTTATTCATTGGGGATTTTTCTTGTTTCTTGAGATAGGCCTGTAATGATATAAATTTCCCTCTTAGAACTGCTTTCGCTGCATCCCGAAAATTTTGGTAGGATTTATTTTCATTGTCATTTGTTTCTATGTATCTTTTGGTCTCGCCTCTAATTTCTCCTTTGACCCAGTCATTCTTTAAAAGCATGTTGTGTAATCTCCATGTATTTGTGTTTTCTCCTGCTTTCTTTCTGCAGTTGATATCCAATTTCAAAGCATTGTGATCAGAGAATATGGTTGGTATGATTTCAATCTTCTTACATTTGCTGAGGCTGATTTTATGTCCCAATATATGGTCTATCCTTGAGAATGTTCCATGTACACTCGAAAAGAATGTGTATTCTGATGTTTTAGGGTGAAGTTCTCTATATATGTCAACTATGTCCATTTCATCAAATGTGTCATTTAGGGTTGCTATTTCGTTATTTATTTTCTGTTTGGATGATCTATCCATAGCTGTCAATGATGTCTTTAAGTCCCCTAGTATAATTGTGTTTTGGTCAATTTCTCCTTGTAGTTCTATTGGTAGTTGCTTGGTATATTTTGGTGCTTCCTGATGGGGGCCATAAATATTGATGACTCCTTTCACATGTAAGAGGTCGGAAGCAAAAGTCGAAGAAATACTTGTTACCAAAAAACGGGTCACTTTAGGCAATGTGGACCCTGCCCCTGTGCCATCGGCCTCATTGTTTGTTTGTGGAACGACAGGAGAGAAACAGCGAGACCCTGTCACTCCTACTTCTCGAAAGTTTCGGAACAAGACTGACAAAGAAGAACCAAAGAGTCAACCAGTGACTTCCCTTGGGAATTCTAAGCAAAGGAAACGTGGGACTTCTTCAAATTCGACGCTGACTTCCAATGTGGAAAACCCAACAGAGGACAAATCTGAACAACCATCAAAGGCCAGTTGCGCTCTTGGATCTCAAAGCAGTGCTCTAGGCTGTAAGTATTAAAGAGTCGAGCCGCATTGTCCCATGACACTCTCAATGCGATGTACTCGCTTTCACTTGTGTCTTTCAATCTGAGGTGTGTCTCGTATACCCAGCACATGTATGGTATTTCTAGAGAGTTTTCATGAAGAGGTAGACAAATTGCCTTACACAAAGTTTGTGGCTGCATATTAATGGAGATACCTGTACCTGTGTGCTATCTGCCACAGAGACTGCCTTGAGAGTCAGTTACTGAAACATCATGATAAAGGCTGACATAGGCCGCGAGAAAATGAGTTAGGTTTGAATTACTCCTGTTTCTCTGTTCAAATTTTAGACTTACTAACGATTTACATCTGGAAATGGTTCTGTGCTGTTCTAGAAATACTGTCGTATAATTATTTGGTACAGACAGATGGTGACATGGATGCTAATGAAACATGACATGATCTTCCGGGGACTTGTGTGTGTAGTTTGGTCTCTACATTGAAAAGCTCTGGAGTTATTAGCCTACACCCCTGTCTAACCGCAAGGGCCGAACTATTTCTAATTCCTGCCGGACATCTCCATGAGAATGAGATTTCCGCATCTTCATTCTGAATTATCTTTCTCTGCCCACCTGACACCCTTCCTCCCGTAGAAAACTAATAATAGAAGGAAGTCCTCATACATGTAGGAAAGTGAAATTAATTCTGAGAAGAAGGGAGAATAAAACGTTTAGTCAGGCACTGGATCGTGAGACACAAGCAAAGGAATCTCATACATGTATTAATGAACTTTGAATTCATCCTGTGAAAGATGAGCCGTCTTTTTAAGTGGAGGACTGATATGCTCATACTTGTATTTTGATAAATCACTTGGTAGCTTTAGGAAGGGTAAATTTGAGGTGACAAAATTCTGAGACCAGTTGACAGATTAGGAAGTTGTGTGGATAACACAGGCAAAGATGATGGTGATGTGTCCTAAGGAAATCACATCAGGGTGAGGACTTAGAATAAGTTAGAGTGGAAGACATGTTGGTTTCAAGCTGTGAAATCGACTTTCAGATACATGTGAGGCCTTTGGATATACTGATAATGGACTTTTTTGGCTAGATGTATGAACTTGGGAGTTTTATCCAACAGTTTTCTTATATGTCACTGGAATAAAAGTGAAAGAAAGTGAGTGACAGTGTGAAATGAGAAGACAGCTTAAAACTGAGGTCTGCTAACTTCAGGGAGTGGCAGCAATAAAACTTGGGAGCAGTTAATTTTTTAAAAGAAAAACCATGATTCTTTTGGGAAAATCATGGCAGTGGTTGCCTCTGGGAAGGATGGATTTAAGGGACCCAGAGCAGAAGTCTGAATGAGAAGGCTCTTATTCAAGAAATAAGGGCAGTTTGAATTAGAATATCAGCAGATGGCTATTCAGGAAACAGAATGAAGAAGGGTCGAGAAGTATGACAGGGAACTTGAGCCATCTAGACGAGCTCATCAGGTGGATGGTGGACAGACCATGAGGATGAAGCTCAGAGTGTGGATTACAGGTAGAAGTCAGGAACCTATTTTTTTTTTTTTTTTGTTTTTTTTGGTGCTTAAAACCATCCGAGTGTGTGAGAGCTTGTGAGATGGGTAGTGAACCAAAGATGGAAGCTCAGGGAGCAATTTTATTCGCAGCAAAACGGCTCACTCTGATCACTGGGAGATGCGACATCAGGTGGAAACCATTTAGAGAATTGGGGGTTCCACAATGAAAGGCTCCTCTCCCTTTTTTTCAGTAAAGTTTACAGGGGTGACAACTGTTAGTAAAATCACATAGATTTCAGGGGTAAAATTCTGTAACACATCATCTATATATCACATTGTGTGTTTACTACCCAGAGTCAGTTGTCTTTCCATCACCATATATTTGTCTTCTTTACTCTCATCTACCACCCTGCTCCCAGCTTACCCTCTGGTATTCACTAAACTATTGTCTGTCACTCTGAGTTTCTGTTTCTTCATTTATTTCTCTTGTTCTTCTGTTGTTTTCAGTTTTGTACAGCACATATCAGTGAAATCATACGGTTGCGTACTTTCTCTGTTGACTAGTTTCGCTTAGCATTATTATCTCAGGATCCATCCATGTTGTCACAAATGGTACTATTGCATCGTTTCTTCCGACAGAATGTTATTCCATTGTTTATATACACCACAAGTTCTTTATGCATTCATCTATCAAAGACAATTTGGATTTTAAAATATCTTGGCCAATGTACCGAGGAGCACATATGTCTTTATGGAGAAATGTTTTCTGATTCATTTTTTGGTATATGCCCAGGAGAGGGATCGCAGTGTCCACTCTTAACGCTGTAGTTTTGCATACATGTGCTTTGCTGAGCCATCGTTCCTGTACTGCCACCTCTCTGCACATACTTGTTGGTTCTGCCTAAAGATTTAAATCTCACCCTTGTGGATCCTCCTCCTGTCCTTAGTTGTTTCCTTCTTCTTTGTCCTCTTGTTTTACATCATTTATCACATTCCATGTGGGTGATGGTGCCACTGTGCATTTGTTTTACTTTAGAAGTTAAGCGGCACTTTGTTCATCTTTATGTCCCTAAATCCTATTTACATTTTGATGCCTAATAAATGTCGTTTTAATGGCCAGCCTACAACAGAAATGCCACGGAAACTGTAGGTGGTATCAAGTTGAACTGCAAGGTGGACTTTAGAACACTTCGGTGCAATTTTGATCATTTCAAAGACAGAGACCTGTGCTTTGAAATCTTGATTTTAATATGGCCTGTGGCTATGTAGTTTCTGTGTTTGGATACTGCCTACGATTTCTATCTTGCGTTTTTTAATGTTGTACCTTTTGAAGAAATTTAACAAAGTTTTATAGGAAAATTTAGTCTTTTTGGCTCTGATTTGAGAGCGTGATGGTTTTGTGTTATTTTTCTTTTTCCAAATCCGTGGTTTTTATTCTGACTTGGGGTTAAGCGGGTGCCTATCATCAAGCAAGTTGATGTGAGTTGCTCATTAATAAGATTCAAAGAACTCTAGGATGGCTATAGTGTTTATGACAATGTAATATTTATATTCTGGCAATCGCTCTATCCGAACCAGAATCCTGAATAATAATTGAACATTTACGCTTAGTGGTGTCACTAAGATATTGACATAACGTAAGTAAGAATTGTCCTGTGTTTCCCCCTGTTTTGTAGGCCATGCAACACCTACCTCAAATTCAAGTAGCGGCACTGTCCCTGTGTCTCAAACCTGTGAAAGCTCCAAAGGAGTAAACAACTTCAAGACACCGGAGGAAAGCTGGGACTGTGCTGTGTGCTTAGTGCACAATAAAGCTGATGCCACCCAATGTGCAGTGTGCGACAGTTCAAAGGCCGGCGCGAATTCTGCGCTTAAAGGTAGGAATTGGTAAACAGCCTCTTTGTTTGCCATTTTAAAGTGACGTTTGCAAAAAGCTTTAGATTTAAAATTGGAAATTCATGTAAATTGAAAATTCTCTATTGATAATTCATGTAAAATGAGGTAGTGTCTTGGACTTTTAGTTCACATTTACCTCTGAAATGGTGTGAAATTGCATTGTTTGGGTTTCAGCAGTGAGGTATCTTTTCTGTAGCATGGTAGACAACTGTTGTGTTTTGTGTTACGGAGTCTGAGGGAGTCTGAGGTTTTGATTTTAACTGTTAACCATCCTTTTTCATCTAGATGAACTTTCTGGCTTTTATGGGACTGCAATTTAAACCCCTAGAACCTTATTGTAGTAATCTAGTCTTGGGCTTTAATTTCCCAGAGTACGTCCCCGACAAGTAATCCTCTTACTATTTTGTTGTGCTGTACTATCTGGAGGTTAGAAAATTCAAGTCTTTATATTCCTGTATGAATTATTTCATATTTCATATGGGACACACTCCAGTCCCAAATTTTTTTTTTAATTTATTGGGGTGACATTTGTTAGTAAAATTACATATATTTCAGGTGTAGAATTCTGTATTACATCATCTATAAATCCCATTGTGTGTTCACCACCGAGAATCAGTTCTCCTTCCTTCACCATATATTTGATCCCCCTTACCCTCATCTTCCACCCCCCAATCCTTCCCCCTTACCCTCTGGTAACCACTAAACCATTGTCTGTGTCTATGAGTTTTTGTTTCTCATTTGTTTGTCTCGTTCTTGTTTTGCTTTTGGTTTACATACCACATATCGGTGAAATCATATGGTTCTCTGCTTTTGCTGTCTGACTTATTGCACTGAGCGTTATACTCTCAGGATCCATCCATGCTGTCAGAAATGTTCCTGTATCATCTTTTCTTACCGCTGAATAGTATTTCATTGTGTGTATATACCACAACTTCTTTATCCATTCATCTATCGACGGACATTTTGGTTGTTTCCATGTCTTGGCCACGGTAAACAAAGCTGCAGTGAACATTGGAGCACACGTGTCTTTATGGGTAAATGTTTTCAGATTGTTTGGGTAGATACCCAGGAGAGAGATTGCTGGGTCATATGGTAATTCCATTTGTAATTTTTTGAGGAACCACCACACTGCCTTCCATAACGGCTGCACCAGTCTGCACTCCCTCCAACAGTGTATGAGGGTTCCTTTTTCTCCACAGCTCTCCGACACTTGTTACTGTGTGTCTTGTTGATGATAGCCATTCTGACTGGGATGAGGTGATACCTCATTTTAGTTTTTATTTGATTAGTGATGTTGAGCATTTTTTCATATGTTTATTTGCCATCTGTATGTCCTCTTGGGAGAAATGTCTCTTCAGGTCCGCTGCCCATTTTTCAATTGGGTTGCTTGTTTTTTTGTTGTTGAGTTTCACGAGTTCTTTGTGTATTTTGGATATTAGCCCCTCATCGGAGGCACCATTTGCAAAAGTCTTCTCCCATTCAGTTGGTTGCCTCTTTATTTTGCCGATGGTTTCTTTTCCTGTGCAGAAGCTTTCAAGTTTTATATAGTCCCTTTTGTTTTTTTTAGCTTTTACTTCCATTGCCTTTGGGGTCAACTTCATAAAATGTTCCTTGAACCCAATGTGCATAAGTTTAATACCTATGTTTTCTTCTATGCAGTTTGTTGTGTCAGGTCTTATGCTTAAGTCTTTGATCCATTTTGAATTAATTTTGGTACATGGTGACAGATAACAGTCCAGTTTCATTCTTTTGCACGTAGCTATCCAATTCTGCCAGCACCATTTATTGAAGAGGCTGTCTTTCCTCCATTGTATGTTTTCAGCTTCTTTGTCAAAAATTATATGTCCATATTTATGTGGTTTTATTTCTGGGTTCTCAATTCCAGTCCATTGGTCTATGTGTCTGTTTTTCTGCCAATACCATGCTGTTTTGTTTATTGTAGCCCTGTAGTACAACCAAAAGTCAGGGAGTGTGATACCTCCAGTATTGTTCTCTTTTCTTAAGATTACTTTGGCTCTTCGGGGTCTTTTGTGGTTCCAAACAAATCTGATGATTTTTTGTTCTATTTCTTTAAAAAATGCCATTGGGATTTTGATGGGGATTGCATTAAATCTGTATATTGCTTTGGGTAATATGGCCATTTTAACCATGTTGATTCTTTCAATCCATGAGCACGGAATGTCTTTCCATTTCTTTGTGTCTTCTTCAATTTCTTTCAAAAATATCTTATGGTTTTCAGCATAAAGGTCCTTCACATCTTTAGTTAAGTTTATTCCTAGGTATTTTATTCTTTTTGCGGCAATTGCAAAAGGAATTTTTTTATATAAGTAATTTATTTATTAGTTTCAGGTGTACAAGACAAGGTAATACTTAGACGTTCATCATTTATATCCCTCACACTGTGAACCCCCCTCCCTTCATCCACTATCCCTCCGACCTCACACTGAGCCATCACATAGGAATTGTTTTTTTGTATTTCTTTTTCTGAGATTTCTTTGTTAGTATATAGGAAGGCAATGGACTGTTGTACGTTGATTTTGTAGCCAGCAACTTTACTGTATTCGTTGATTGTTTCTAATAGCTTTTTGGTGGAGTCTTTAGGGTTTTCTATGGATAGCATCATGTTGTCATCTGCAAAGAGTGATAATTAACTTCTTCATTCCCAAATTGGATGCCTTTTATTTCTTTCTCTTGCCTGATTGCTCTGGCAAGCACTTCCAACACTATGTTGAAAAGCAGAGGTGATAGGGGACAGCCCTGTCGTGTTCCTGAACGTAGAGCAAAGGGCTTCAGTTTTTCACCATTAATGACGAGATTAGCTTGTCATATATGGCCTTTACTATGTTAAGGTATTTTCCTTCTATACCTATTTTATAAAGTGTTTTAATCATAAATGGATGTTGTATCCTGTCAAATGCTTGTTTGCATCAATTGATATAATCATATGATTTTTGTCCTTTATTTTGTTTATGTGATGTATCACATTGATGGATTTGTGGATCGTGAACCATCCTTGTGCCCCTGGGATGAACCCAACTTGGTTGTGGTGAATACTCTTTTTAATGCATTGTTGTATTCGATTTGCTAGAATTTTGTTCAGGATTTTTGCATCTGTATTCATCGGAGATATTGGTCTGTAGTTTTCTTTTTCTGTGTTGTCCCTACCAGGCTTTGGTATCAGGGTAATGTTGGCCTTATAAAATGAGTTAGGGAGTACTGTCTCTTTTTCAATTTTTTGGAAGAGTTTCAGCAGGATTGGTATTAGATCCTCTTTGAAGGTTTGGTAGAATTCACTAGTGAAGCCATCTGGTCCCGGACCTTTACTTTTGGGAAGTTTTTGGATGACTGATTCAATTTCGCTACTGGTGATCTGTCTGCTTAGATTTTCTAATTCTTCTTGGTTCAGCCTTGGAAGGCTATATGTTTCGCAGAACTTGTCCATTTTTTCGAGGTTATTGAATTTGGTGGCATATAGTCCTTCATAGTATTCTTGGATGATCCTTTGTATTTCTGTGGTGTCCGTGATAGCTTCCCCTTTTTCGTTTCTGATTTTGTTAATTAGTGTCTTCTCTCTTCTTATCTTAGTGAGTCTAGCCAAGGGTTTGTCAATTTTGTTAATCTTTTCAAAGAACCAGCTCTTTGTCACATTAATTTTTTTCTATTGTCTTATTGTTCTCTATTTCATTTAGTACTACTCTGATTTTTGTTATTTCCTTTCTTCTGCTGACCTTGGGTTTCACTTGTTCTTCTTTTTCTAGTTCTTTCAGTTGTAGCGTGAGGTTATTCATTGGGGATTTTTCTTGTTTCTTGAGATAGGCATGTAATGATATAAATTTCCCTCTTAGAACTGCTTTCGCTGCATCCCGAAAATTTTGGTAGGATTTATTTTCATTGTCATTTGTTTCTATGTATCTTTTGGTCTCGCCTCTAATTTCTCCTTTGACCCAGTCATTCTTTAAAAGCATGTTGTGTAATCTCCATGTATTTGTGTTTTCTCCTGCTTTCTTTCTGCAGTTGATATCCAATTTCAAAGCATTGTGATCAGAGAATATGGTTGGTATGATTTCAATCTTCTTACATTTGCTGAGGCTGATTTTATGTCCCAATATATGGTCTATCCTTGAGAATGTTCCATGTACACTCGAAAAGAATGTGTATTCTGATGTTTTAGGGTGAAGTTCTCTATATATGTCAACTATGTCCATTTCATCAAATGTGTCATTTAGGGTTGCTATTTCGTTATTTATTTTCTGTTTGGATGATCTATCCATAGCTGTCAATGATGTCTTTAAGTCCCCTAGTATAATTGTGTTTTGGTCAATTTCTCCTTGTAGTTCTATTGGTAGTTGCTTGGTATATTTTGGTGCTTCCTGATGGGGGCCATAAATATTGATGACTCCTTTCACATGTAAGAGGTCGGAAGCAAAAGTCGAAGAAATACTTGTTACCAAAAAACGGGTCACTTTAGGCAATGTGGACCCTGCCCCTGTGCCATCGGCCTCATTGTTTGTTTGTGGAACGACAGGAGAGAAACAGCGAGACCCTGTCACTCCTACTTCTCGAAAGTTTCGGAACAAGACTGACAAAGAAGAACCAAAGAGTCAACCAGTGACTTCCCTTGGGAATTCTAAGCAAAGGAAACGTGGGACTTCTTCAAATTCGACGCTGACTTCCAATGTGGAAAACCCAACAGAGGACAAATCTGAACAACCATCAAAGGCCAGTTGCGCTCTTGGATCTCAAAGCAGTGCTCTAGGCTGTAAGTATTAAAGAGTCGAGCCGCATTGTCCCATGACACTCTCAATGCGATGTACTCGCTTTCACTTGTGTCTTTCAATCTGAGGTGTGTCTCGTATACCCAGCACATGTATGGTATTTCTAGAGAGTTTTCATGAAGAGGTAGACAAATTGCCTTACACAAAGTTTGTGGCTGCATATTAATGGAGATACCTGTACCTGTGTGCTATCTGCCACAGAGACTGCCTTGAGAGTCAGTTACTGAAACATCATGATAAAGGCTGACATAGGCCGCGAGAAAATGAGTTAGGTTTGAATTACTCCTGTTTCTCTGTTCAAATTTTAGACTTACTAACGATTTACATCTGGAAATGGTTCTGTGCTGTTCTAGAAATACTGTCGTATAATTATTTGGTACAGACAGATGGTGACATGGATGCTAATGAAACATGACATGATCTTCCGGGGACTTGTGTGTGTAGTTTGGTCTCTACATTGAAAAGCTCTGGAGTTATTAGCCTACACCCCTGTCTAACCGCAAGGGCCGAACTATTTCTAATTCCTGCCGGACATCTCCATGAGAATGAGATTTCCGCATCTTCATTCTGAATTATCTTTCTCTGCCCACCTGACACCCTTCCTCCCGTAGAAAACTAATAATAGAAGGAAGTCCTCATACATGTAGGAAAGTGAAATTAATTCTGAGAAGAAGGGAGAATAAAACGTTTAGTCAGGCACTGGATCGTGAGACACAAGCAAAGGAATCTCATACATGTATTAATGAACTTTGAATTCATCCTGTGAAAGATGAGCCGTCTTTTTAAGTGGAGGACTGATATGCTCATACTTGTATTTTGATAAATCACTTGGTAGCTTTAGGAAGGGTAAATTTGAGGTGACAAAATTCTGAGACCAGTTGACAGATTAGGAAGTTGTGTGGATAACACAGGCAAAGATGATGGTGATGTGTCCTAAGGAAATCACATCAGGGTGAGGACTTAGAATAAGTTAGAGTGGAAGACATGTTGGTTTCAAGCTGTGAAATCGACTTTCAGATACATGTGAGGCCTTTGGATATACTGATAATGGACTTTTTTGGCTAGATGTATGAACTTGGGAGTTTTATCCAACAGTTTTCTTATATGTCACTGGAATAAAAGTGAAAGAAAGTGAGTGACAGTGTGAAATGAGAAGACAGCTTAAAACTGAGGTCTGCTAACTTCAGGGAGTGGCAGCAATAAAACTTGGGAGCAGTTAATTTTTTAAAAGAAAAACCATGATTCTTTTGGGAAAATCATGGCAGTGGTTGCCTCTGGGAAGGATGGATTTAAGGGACCCAGAGCAGAAGTCTGAATGAGAAGGCTCTTATTCAAGAAATAAGGGCAGTTTGAATTAGAATATCAGCAGATGGCTATTCAGGAAACAGAATGAAGAAGGGTCGAGAAGTATGACAGGGAACTTGAGCCATCTAGACGAGCTCATCAGGTGGATGGTGGACAGACCATGAGGATGAAGCTCAGAGTGTGGATTACAGGTAGAAGTCAGGAACCTATTTTTTTTTTTTTTTTGTTTTTTTTGGTGCTTAAAACCATCCGAGTGTGTGAGAGCTTGTGAGATGGGTAGTGAACCAAAGATGGAAGCTCAGGGAGCAATTTTATTCGCAGCAAAACGGCTCACTCTGATCACTGGGAGATGCGACATCAGGTGGAAACCATTTAGAGAATTGGGGGTTCCACAATGAAAGGCTCCTCTCCCTTTTTTTCAGTAAAGTTTACAGGGGTGACAACTGTTAGTAAAATCACATAGATTTCAGGGGTAAAATTCTGTAACACATCATCTATATATCACATTGTGTGTTTACTACCCAGAGTCAGTTGTCTTTCCATCACCATATATTTGTCTTCTTTACTCTCATCTACCACCCTGCTCCCAGCTTACCCTCTGGTATTCACTAAACTATTGTCTGTCACTCTGAGTTTCTGTTTCTTCATTTATTTCTCTTGTTCTTCTGTTGTTTTCAGTTTTGTACAGCACATATCAGTGAAATCATACGGTTGCGTACTTTCTCTGTTGACTAGTTTCGCTTAGCATTATTATCTCAGGATCCATCCATGTTGTCACAAATGGTACTATTGCATCGTTTCTTCCGACAGAATGTTATTCCATTGTTTATATACACCACAAGTTCTTTATGCATTCATCTATCAAAGACAATTTGGATTTTAAAATATCTTGGCCAATGTACCGAGGAGCACATATGTCTTTATGGAGAAATGTTTTCTGATTCATTTTTTGGTATATGCCCAGGAGAGGGATCGCAGTGTCCACTCTTAACGCTGTAGTTTTGCATACATGTGCTTTGCTGAGCCATCGTTCCTGTACTGCCACCTCTCTGCACATACTTGTTGGTTCTGCCTAAAGATTTAAATCTCACCCTTGTGGATCCTCCTCCTGTCCTTAGTTGTTTCCTTCTTCTTTGTCCTCTTGTTTTACATCATTTATCACATTCCATGTGGGTGATGGTGCCACTGTGCATTTGTTTTACTTTAGAAGTTAAGCGGCACTTTGTTCATCTTTATGTCCCTAAATCCTATTTACATTTTGATGCCTAATAAATGTCGTTTTAATGGCCAGCCTACAACAGAAATGCCACGGAAACTGTAGGTGGTATCAAGTTGAACTGCAAGGTGGACTTTAGAACACTTCGGTGCAATTTTGATCATTTCAAAGACAGAGACCTGTGCTTTGAAATCTTGATTTTAATATGGCCTGTGGCTATGTAGTTTCTGTGTTTGGATACTGCCTACGATTTCTATCTTGCGTTTTTTAATGTTGTACCTTTTGAAGAAATTTAACAAAGTTTTATAGGAAAATTTAGTCTTTTTGGCTCTGATTTGAGAGCGTGATGGTTTTGTGTTATTTTTCTTTTTCCAAATCCGTGGTTTTTATTCTGACTTGGGGTTAAGCGGGTGCCTATCATCAAGCAAGTTGATGTGAGTTGCTCATTAATAAGATTCAAAGAACTCTAGGATGGCTATAGTGTTTATGACAATGTAATATTTATATTCTGGCAATCGCTCTATCCGAACCAGAATCCTGAATAATAATTGAACATTTACGCTTAGTGGTGTCACTAAGATATTGACATAACGTAAGTAAGAATTGTCCTGTGTTTCCCCCTGTTTTGTAGGCCATGCAACACCTACCTCAAATTCAAGTAGCGGCACTGTCCCTGTGTCTCAAACCTGTGAAAGCTCCAAAGGAGTAAACAACTTCAAGACACCGGAGGAAAGCTGGGACTGTGCTGTGTGCTTAGTGCACAATAAAGCTGATGCCACCCAATGTGCAGTGTGCGATAGTTCAAAGGCCGGCGCGAATTCTGCGCTTAAAGGTAGGAATTGGTAAACAGCCTCTTTGTTTGCCATTTTAAAGTGACGTTTGCAAAAAGCTTTAGATTTAAAATTGGAAATTCATGTAAATTGAAAATTCTCTATTGATAATTCATGTAAAATGAGGTAGTGTCTTGGACTTTTAGTTCACATTTACCTCTGAAATGGTGTGAAATTGCATTGTTTGGGTTTCAGCAGTGAGTTATCTTTTCTGTAGCATGGTAGACAACTGTTGTGTTTTGTGTTACGGAGTCTGAGGGAGTCTGAGGTTTTGATTTTAACTGTTAACCATCCTTTTTCATCTAGATGAACTTTCTGGCTTTTATGGGACTGCAATTTAAACCCCTAGAACCTTATTGTAGTAATCTAGTCTTGGGCTTTAATTTCCCAGAGTACGTCCCCGACAAGTAATCCTCTTACTATTTTGTTGTGCTGTACTATCTGGAGGTTAGAAAATTCAAGTCTTTATATTCCTGTATGAATTATTTCATATTTCATATGGGACACACTCCAGTCCCAAATTTTTTTTTTAATTTATTGGGGTGACATTTGTTAGTAAAATTACATATATTTCAGGTATAGAATTCTGTATTACATCATCTATAAATCCCATTGTGTGTTCACCACCGAGAATCAGTTCTCCTTCCTTCACCATATATTTGATCCCCCTTACCCTCATCTTCCACCCCCCAATCCTTCCCCCTTACCCTCTGGTAACCACTAAACCATTGTCTGTGTCTATGAGTTTTTGTTTCTCATTTGTTTGTCTCGTTCTTGTTTTGCTTTTGGTTTACATACCACATATCGGTGAAATCATATGGTTCTCTGCTTTTGCTGTCTGACTTATTGCACTGAGCGTTATACTCTCAGGATCCATCCATGCTGTCAGAAATGTTCCTGTATCATCTTTTCTTACCGCTGAATAGTATTTCATTGTGTGTATATACCACAACTTCTTTATCCATTCATCTATCGACGGACATTTTGGTTGTTTCCATGTCTTGGCCACGGTAAACAAAGCTGCAGTGAACATTGGAGCACACGTGTCTTTATGGGTAAATGTTTTCAGATTGTTTGGGTAGATACCCAGGAGAGAGATTGCTGGGTCATATGGTAATTCCATTTGTAATTTTTTGAGGAACCACCACACTGCCTTCCATAACGGCTGCACCAGTCTGCACTCCCTCCAACAGTGTATGAGGGTTCCTTTTTCTCCACAGCCTCTCCAACACTTGTTACTGTGTGTCTTGTTGATGATAGCCATTCTGACTGGGATGAGGTGATACCTCATTTTAGTTTTTATTTGATTAGTGATGTTGAGCATTTTTTCATATGTTTATTTGCCATCTGTATGTCCTCTTGGGAGAAATGTCTCTTCAGGTCCGCTGCCCATTTTTCAATTGGGTTGCTTGTTTTTTTGTTGTTGAGTTTCACGAGTTCTTTGTGTATTTTGGATATTAGCCCCTCATCGGAGGCACCATTTGCAAAAGTCTTCTCCCATTCAGTTGGTTGCCTCTTTATTTTGCCGATGGTTTCTTTTCCTGTGCAGAAGCTTTCAAGTTTTATATAGTCCCTTTTGTTTTTTTTAGCTTTTACTTCCATTGCTTTTGGGGTCAACTTCATAAAATGTTCCTTGAACCCAATGTGCATAAGTTTAATACCTATGTTTTCTTCTATGCAGTTTGTTGTGTCAGGTCTTATGCTTAAGTCTTTGATCCATTTTGAATTAATTTTGGTACATGGTGACAGATAACAGTCCAGTTTCATTCTTTTGCACGTAGCTATCCAATTCTGCCAGCACCATTTATTGAAGAGGCTGTCTTTCCTCCATTGTATGTTTTCAGCTTCTTTGTCAAAAATTATATGTCCATATTTATGTGGTTTTATTTCTGGGTTCTCAATTCCAGTCCATTGGTCTATGTGTCTGTTTTTCTGCCAATACCATGCTGTTTTGTTTATTGTAGCCCTGTAGTACAACCAAAAGTCAGGGAGTGTGATACCTCCAGTATTGTTCTCTTTTCTTAAGATTACTTTGGCTCTTCGGGGTCTTTTGTGGTTCCAAACAAATCTGATGATTTTTTGTTCTATTTCTTTAAAAAATGCCATTGGGATTTTGATGGGGATTGCATTAAATCTGTATATTGCTTTGGGTAATATGGCCATTTTAACCATGTTGATTCTTTCAATCCATGAGCACGGAATGTCTTTCCATTTCTTTGTGTCTTCTTCAATTTCTTTCAAAAATATCTTATGGTTTTCAGCATAAAGGTCCTTCACATCTTTAGTTAAGTTTATTCCTAGGTATTTTATTCTTTTTGCGGCAATTGCAAAAGGAATTTTTTTATATAAGTAATTTATTTATTAGTTTCAGGTGTACAAGACAAGGTAATACTTAGACGTTCATCATTTATATCCCTCACACTGTGAACCCCCCTCCCTTCATCCACTATCCCTCCGACCTCACACTGAGCCATCACATAGGAATTGTTTTTTTGTATTTCTTTTTCTGAGATTTCTTTGTTAGTATATAGGAAGGCAATGGACTGTTGTACGTTGATTTTGTAGCCAGCAACTTTACTGTATTCGTTGATTGTTTCTAATAGCTTTTTGGTGGAGTCTTTAGGGTTTTCTATGGATAGCATCATGTTGTCATCTGCAAAGAGTGATAATTAACTTCTTCATTCCCAAATTGGATGCCTTTTATTTCTTTCTCTTGCCTGATTGCTCTGGCAAGCACTTCCAACACTATGTTGAAAAGCAGAGGTGATAGGGGACAGCCCTGTCGTGTTCCTGAACGTAGAGCAAAGGGCTTCAGTTTTTCACCATTAATGACGAGATTAGCTTGTCATATATGGCCTTTACTATGTTAAGGTATTTTCCTTCTATACCTATTTTATAAAGTGTTTTAATCATAAATGGATGTTGTATCCTGTCAAATGCTTGTTTGCATCAATTGATATAATCATATGATTTTTGTCCTTTATTTTGTTTATGTGATGTATCACATTGATGGATTTGTGGATCGTGAACCATCCTTGTGCCCCTGGGATGAACCCAACTTGGTTGTGGTGAATACTCTTTTTAATGCATTGTTGTATTCGATTTGCTAGAATTTTGTTCAGGATTTTTGCATCTGTATTCATCGGAGATATTGGTCTGTAGTTTTCTTTTTCTGTGTTGTCCCTACCAGGCTTTGGTATCAGGGTAATGTTGGCCTTATAAAATGAGTTAGGGAGTACTGTCTCTTTTTCAATTTTTTGGAAGAGTTTCAGCAGGATTGGTATTAGATCCTCTTTGAAGGTTTGGTAGAATTCACTAGTGAAGCCATCTGGTCCCGGACCTTTACTTTTGGGAAGTTTTTGGATGACTGATTCAATTTCGCTACTGGTGATCTGTCTGCTTAGATTTTCTAATTCTTCTTGGTTCAGCCTTGGAAGGCTATATGTTTCGCAGAACTTGTCCATTTTTTCGAGGTTATTGAATTTGGTGGCATATAGTCCTTCATAGTATTCTTGGATGATCCTTTGTATTTCTGTGGTGTCCGTGATAGCTTCCCCTTTTTCGTTTCTGATTTTGTTAATTAGTGTCTTCTCTCTTCTTATCTTAGTGAGTCTAGCCAAGGGTTTGTCAATTTTGTTAATCTTTTCAAAGAACCAGCTCTTTGTCACATTAATTTTTTTCTATTGTCTTATTGTTCTCTATTTCATTTAGTACTACTCTGATTTTTGTCATTTCCTTTCTTCTGCTGACCTTGGGTTTCACTTGTTCTTCTTTTTCTAGTTCTTTCAGTTGTAGCGTGAGGTTATTCATTGGGGATTTTTCTTGTTTCTTGAGATAGGCCTGTAATGATATAAATTTCCCTCTTAGAACTGCTTTCGCTGCATCCCGAAAATTTTGGTAGGATTTATTTTCATTGTCATTTGTTTCTATGTATCTTTTGGTCTCGCCTCTAATTTCTCCTTTGACCCAGTCATTCTTTAAAAGCATGTTGTGTAATCTCCATGTATTTGTGTTTTCTCCTGCTTTCTTTCTGCAGTTGATATCCAATTTCAAAGCATTGTGATCAGAGAATATGGTTGGTATGATTTCAATCTTCTTACATTTGCTGAGGCTGATTTTATGTCCCAATATATGGTCTATCCTTGAGAATGTTCCATGTACACTCGAAAAGAATGTGTATTCTGATGTTTTAGGGTGAAGTTCTCTATATATGTCAACTATGTCCATTTCATCAAATGTGTCATTTAGGGTTGCTATTTCGTTATTTATTTTCTGTTTGGATGATCTATCCATAGCTGTCAATGATGTCTTTAAGTCCCCTAGTATAATTGTGTTTTGGTCAATTTCTCCTTGTAGTTCTATTGGTAGTTGCTTGGTATATTTTGGTGCTTCCTGATGGGGGGCATAAATATTGATGACTCCTTTCACATGTAAGAGGTCGGAAGCAAAAGTCGAAGAAATACTTGTTACCAAAAAACGGGTCACTTTAGGCAATGTGGACCCTGCCCCTGTGCCATCGGCCTCATTGTTTGTTTGTGGAACGACAGGAGAGAAACAGCGAGACCCTGTCACTCCTACTTCTCGAAAGTTTCGGAACAAGACTGACAAAGAAGAACCAAAGAGTCAACCAGTGACTTCCCTTGGGAATTCTAAGCAAAGGAAACGTGGGACTTCTTCAAATTCGACGCTGACTTCCAATGTGGAACACCCAACAGGGGACAAATCTGAACAACCATCAAAGGCCAGTTGCGCTCTTGGATCTCAAAGCAGTGCTCTAGGCTGTAAGTATTAAAGAGTCGAGCCGCATTGTCCCATGACACTCTCAATGCGATGTACTCGCTTTCACTTGTGTCTTTCAATCTGAGGTGTGTCTCGTATACCCAGCACATGTATGGTATTTCTAGAGAGTTTTCATGAAGAGGTAGACAAATTGCCTTACACAAAGTTTGTGGCTGCATATTAATGGAGATACCTGTACCTGTGTGCTATCTGCCACAGAGACTGCCTTGAGAGTCAGTTACTGAAACATCATGATAAAGGCTGACATAGGCCGCGAGAAAATGAGTTAGGTTTGAATTACTCCTGTTTCTCTGTTCAAATTTTAGACTTACTAAAATTTACATCTGGAAATGGTTCTGTGCTGTTCTAGAAATACTGTCGTATAATTATTTGGTACAGACAGATGGTGACATGGATGCTAATGAAACATGACATGATCTTCCGGGGACTTGTGTGTGTAGTTTGGTCTCTACATTGAAAAGCTCTGGAGTTATTAGCCTACACCCCTGTCTAACCGCAAGGGCCGAACTATTTCTAATTCCTGCCGGACATCTCCATGAGAATGAGATTTCCGCATCTTCATTCTGAATTATCTTTCTCTGCCCACCTGACACCCTTCCTCCCGTAGAAAACTAATAATAGAAGGAAGTCCTCATACATGTAGGAAAGTGAAATTAATTCTGAGAAGAAGGGAGAATAAAACGTTTAGTCAGGCACTGGATCGTGAGACACAAGCAAAGGAATCTCATACATGTATTAATGAACTTTGAATTCATCCTGTGAAAGATGAGCCGTCTTTTTAAGTGGAGGACTGATATGCTCATACTTGTATTTTGATAAATCACTTGGTAGCTTTAGGAAGGGTAAATTTGAGGTGACAAAATTCTGAGACCAGTTGACAGATTAGGAAGTTGTGTGGATAACACAGGCAAAGATGATGGTGATGTGTCCTAAGGAAATCACATCAGGGTGAGGATGTAGAATAAGTTAGAGTGGAAGATATGTTGGTTTCAAGCTGTGAAATCGACTTTCAGATACATGTGAGGCCTTTGGATATACTGATAATGGACTTTTTTGGCTAGATGTATGAACTTGGGAGTTTTATCCAACAGTTTTCTTATATGTCACTGGAATAAAAGTGAAAGAAAGTGAGTGACAGAGTGAAATGAGAAGACAGCTTAAAACTGAGGTCTGCTAACTTCAGGGAGTGGCAGCAATAAAACTTGGGAGCAGTTAATTTTTTAAAAGAAAAACCATGATTCTTTTGGGAAAATCATGGCAGTGGTTGCCTCTGGGAAGGATGGATTTAAGGGACCCAGAGCAGAAGTCTGAATGAGAAGGCTCTTATTCAAGAAATAAGTGCAGTTTGAATTAGAATATCAGCAGATGGCTATTCAGGAAACAGAATGAAGAAGGGTCGAGAAGTATGACAGGGAACTTGAGCCATCTAGACGAGCTCATCAGATGGATGGTGGACAGACCATGAGGATGAAGCTCAGAGTGTGGATTACAGGTAGAAGTCAGGAACCTATTTTTTTTTTTTTTTTTTTTGGTTTTTTTGGTGCTTAAAACCATCCGAGTGTGTGAGAGCTTGTGAGATGGGTAGTGAACCAAAGATGGAAGCTCAGGGAGCAATTTTATTCGCAGCAAAACGGCTCACTCTGATCACTGGGAGATGCGACATCAGGTGGAAACCATTTAGAGAATTGGGGGTTCCACAATGAAAGGCTCCTCTCCCTTTTTTTCAGTAAAGTTTACAGGGGTGACAACTGTTAGTAAAATCACATAGATTTCAGGGGTAAAATTCTGTAACACATCATCTATATATCACATTGTGTGTTTACTACCCAGAGTCAGTTGTCTTTCCATCACCATATATTTGTCTTCTTTACTCTCATCTACCACCCTGCTCCCAGCTTACCCTCTGGTATTCACTAAACTATTGTCTATCACTCTGAGTTTCTGTTTCTTCATTTATTTCTCTTGTTCTTCTGTTGTTTTCAGTTTTGTACAGCACATATCAGTGAAATCATACGGTTGCGTACTTTCTCTGTTGACTAGTTTCGCTTAGCATTATTATCTCAGGATCCATCCATGTTGTCACAAATGGTACTATTGCATCGTTTCTTCCGACAGAATGTTATTCCATTGTTTATATACACCACAAGTTCTTTATGCATTCATCTATCAAAGACAATTTGGATTTTAAAATATCTTGGCCAATGTACCGAGGAGCACATATGTCTTTATGGAGAAATGTTTTCTGATTCATTTTTTGGTATATGCCCAGGAGAGGGATCGCAGTGTCCACTCTTAACGCTGTAGTTTTGCATACATGTGCTTTGCTGAGCCATCGTTCCTGTACTGCCACCTCTCTGCACATACTTGTTGGTTCTGCCTGAAGATTTAAATCTCACCCTTGTGGATCCTCCTCCTGTCCTTAGTTGTTTCCTTCTTCTTTGTCCTCTTGTTTTACATCATTTATCACATTCCATGTAGGTGATGGTGCCACTGTGCATTTGTTTTACTTTAGAAGTTAAGCGGCACTTTGTTCATCTTTATGTCCCTAAATCCTATTTACATTTTGATGCCTAATAAATGTCGTTTTAATGGCCAGCCTACAACAGAAATGCCACGGAAACTGTAGGTGGTATCAAGTTGAACTGCAAGGTGGACTTTAGAACACTTCGGTGCAATTTTGATCATTTCAAAGACAGAGACCTGTGCTTTGAAATCTTGATTTTAATATGGCCTGTGGCTATGTAGTTTCTGTATTTGGATATTGCCTACGATTTCTATCTTGCGTTTTTTAATGTTGTACCTTTTGAAGAAATTTAACAAAGTTTTATAGGAAAATTTAGTCTTTTTGGCTCTGATTTGAGAGCGTGATGGTTTTGTGTTATTTTTCTTTTTCCAAATCCGTGGTTTTTATTCTGACTTGGGGTTAAGCGGGTGCCTATCATCAAGCAAGTTGATGTGAGTTGCTCATTAATAAGATTCAAAGAACTCTAGGATGGCTATAGTGTTTATGACAATGTAATATTTATATTCTGGCAATCGCTCTATCCGAACCAGAATCCTGAATAATAATTGAACATTTACGCTTAGTGGTGTCACTAAGATATTGACATAACGTAAGTAAGAATTGTCCTGTGTTTCCCCCTGTTTTGTAGGCCATGCAACACCTACCTCAAATTCAAGTAGCGGCACTGTCCCTGTGTCTCAAACCTGTGAAAGCTCCAAAGGAGTAAACAACTTCAAGACACCGGAGGAAAGCTGGGACTGTGCTGTGTGCTTATTGCACAATAATGCTGATGCCACGCAATGTGCAGTGTGCGACAGTTCAAAGGCCGGCGCGAATTCTGCGCTTAAAGGTAGGAATTGGTAAACAGCCTCTTTGTTTGCCATTTTAAAGTGACGTTTGCAAAAAGCTTTAGATTTAAAATTGGAAATTCATGTAAATTGAAAATTCTCTATTGATAATTCATGTAAAATGAGGTAGTGTCTTGGACTTTTAGTTCACATTTACCTCTGAAATGGTGTGAAATTGCATTGTTTGGGTTTCAGCAGTGAGGTATCTTTTCTGTAGCATGGTAGACAACTGTTGTGTTTTGTGTTACGGAGTCTGAGGGAGTCTGAGGTTTTGATTTTAACTGTTAACCATCCTTTTTCATCTAGATGAACTTTCTGGCTTTTATGGGACTGCAATTTAAACCCCTAGAACCTTATTGTAGTAATCTAGTCTTGGGCTTTAATTTCCCAGAGTACGTCCCCGACAAGTAATCCTCTTACTATTTTGTTGTGCTGTACTATCTGGAGGTTAGAAAATTCAAGTCTTTATATTCCTGTATGAATTATTTCATATTTCATATGGGACACACTCCAGTCCCAAATTTTTTTTTTAATTTATTGGGGTGACATTTGTTAGTAAAATTACATATATTTCAGGTGTAGAATTCTGTATTACATCATCTATAAATCCCATTGTGTGTTCACCACCGAGAATCAGTTCTCCTTCCTTCACCATATATTTGATCCCCCTTACCCTCATCTTCCACCCCCCAATCCTTCCCCCTTACCCTCTGGTAACCACTAAACCATTGTCTGTGTCTATGAGTTTTTGTTTCTCATTTGTTTGTCTCGTTCTTGTTTTGCTTTTGGTTTATATACCACATATCGGTGAAATCATATGGTTCTCTGCTTTTGCTGTCTGACTTATTGCACTGAGCGTTATACTCTCAGGATCCATCCATGCTGTCAGAAATGTTCCTGTATCATCTTTTCTTACCGCTGAATAGTATTTCATTGTGTGTATATACCACAACTTCTTTATCCATTCATCTATCGACGGACATTTTGGTTGTTTCCATGTCTTGGCCACGGTAAACAAAGCTGCAGTGAACATTGGAGCACACGTGTCTTTATGGGTAAATGTTTTCAGATTGTTTGGGTAGATACCCAGGAGAGAGATTGCTGGGTCATATGGTAATTCCATTTGTAATTTTTTGAGGAACCACCACACTGCCTTCCATAACGGCTGCACCAGTCTGCACTCCCTCCAACAGTGTATGAGGGTTCCTTTTTCTCCACAGCCTCTCCAACACTTGTTACTGTGTGTCTTGTTGATGATAGCCATTCTGACTGGGATGAGGTGATACCTCATTTTAGTTTTTATTTGATTAGTGATGTTGAGCATTTTTTCATATGTTTATTTGCCATCTGTATGTCCTCTTGGGAGAAATGTCTCTTCAGGTCCGCTGCCCATTTTTCAATTGGGTTGCTTGTTTTTTTGTTGTTGAGTTTCACGAGTTCTTTGTGTATTTTGGATATTAGCCCCTCATCGGAGGCACCATTTGCAAAAGTCTTCTCCCATTCAGTTGGTTGCCTCTTTATTTTGCCGATGGTTTCTTTTTCTGTGCAGAAGCTTTCAAGTTTTATATAGTCCCTTTTGTTTTTTTTAGCTTTTACTTCCATTGCCTTTGGGGTCAACTTCATAAAATGTTCCTTGAACCCAATGTGCATAAGTTTAATACCTATGTTTTCTTCTATGCAGTTTGTTGTGTCAGGTCTTATGCTTAAGTCTTTGATCCATTTTGAATTAATTTTGGTACATGGTGACAGATAACAGTCCAGTTTCATTCTTTTGCATGTAGCTATCCAATTCTGCCAGCACCATTTATTGAAGAGGCTGTCTTTCCTCCATTGTATGTTTTCAGCTTCTTTGTCAAAAATTATATGTCCATATTTATGTGGTTTAATTTCTGGGTTCTCAATTCCAGTCCATTGGTCTATGTGTCTGTTTTTCTGCCAATACCATGCTGTTTTGTTTATTGTAGCCCTGTAGTACAACCAAAAGTCAGGGAGTGTGATACCTCCAGTATTGTTCTCTTTTCTTAAGATTACTTTGGCTCTTTGGGGTCTTTTGTGGTTCCAAACAAATCTGATGATTTTTTGTTCTATTTCTTTAAAAAATGCCATTGGGATTTTGATGGGGATTGCATTAAATCTGTATATTGCTTTGGGTAATATGGCCATTTTAACCATGTTGATTCTTTCAATCCATGAGCACGGAATGTCTTTCCATTTCTTTGTGTCTTCTTCAATTTCTTTCAAAAATATCTTATGGTTTTCAGCATAAAGGTCCTTCACATCTTTAGTTAAGTTTATTCCTAGGTATTTTATTCTTTTTGCGGCAATTGCAAAAGGAATTTTTTTATATAAGTAATTTATTTATTAGTTTCAGGTGTACAAGACAAGGTAATACTTAGACGTTCATCATTTATATCCCTCACACTGTGAACCCCCCTCCCTTCATCCACTATCCCTCCGACCTCACACTGAGCCATCACATAGGAATTGTTTTTTTGTATTTCTTTTTCTGAGATTTCTTTGTTAGTATATAGGAAGGCAATGGACTGTTGTACGTTGATTTTGTAGCCAGCAACTTTACTGTATTCGTTGATTGTTTCTAATAGCTTTTTGGTGGAGTCTTTAGGGTTTTCTATGGATAGCATCATGTTGTCATCTGCAAAGAGTGATAATTAACTTCTTCATTCCCAAATTGGATGCCTTTTATTTCTTTCTCTTGCCTGATTGCTCTGGCAAGCACTTCCAACACTATGTTGAAAAGCAGAGGTGATAGGGGACAGCCCTGTCGTGTTCCTGAACGTAGAGCAAAGGGCTTCAGTTTTTCACCATTAATGACGAGATTAGCTTGTCATATATGGCCTTTACTATGTTAAGGTATTTTCCTTCTATACCTATTTTATAAAGTGTTTTAATCATAAATGGATGTTGTATCCTGTCAAATGCTTGTTTGCATCAATTGATATAATCATATGATTTTTGTCCTTTATTTTGTTTATGTGATGTATCACATTGATGGATTTGTGGATCGTGAACCATCCTTGTGCCCCTGGGATGAACCCAACTTGGTTGTGGTGAATACTCTTTTTAATGCATTGTTGTATTCAATTTGCTAGAATTTTGTTCAGGATTTTTGCATCTGTATTCATCGGAGATATTGGTCTGTAGTTTTCTTTTTCTGTGTTGTCCCTACCAGGCTTTGGTATCAGGGTAATGTTGGCCTTATAAAATGAGTTAGGGAGTAGTGTCTCTTTTTTAATTTTTTGGAAGAGTTTCAGCAGGATTGGTATTAGATCCTCTTTGAAGGTTTGGTAGAATTCACTAGTGAAGCCATCTGGTCCCGGACCTTTACTTTTGGGAAGTTTTTGGATGACTGATTCAATTTCGCTACTGGTGATCTGTCTGCTTAGATTTTCTAATTCTTCTTGGTTCAGCCTTGGAAGGCTATATGTTTCGCAGAACTTGTCCATTTTTTCGAGGTTATTGAATTTGGTGGCATATAGTCCTTCATAGTATTCTTGGATGATCCTTTGTATTTCTGTGGTGTCCGTGATAGCTTCCCCTTTTTCGTTTCTGATTTTGTTAATTAGTGTCTTCTCTCTTCTTATCTTAGTGAGTCTAGCCAAGGTTTGTCAATTTTGTTAATCTTTTCAAAGAACCAGCTCTTTGTCACATTAATTTTTTTCTATTGTCTTATTGTTCTCTATTTCATTTAGTACTACTCTGATTTTTGTTATTTCCTTTCTTCTGCTGACCTTGGGTTTCACTTGTTCTTCTTTTTCTAGTTCTTTCAGTTGTAGCGTGAGGTTATTCATTGGGGATTTTTCTTGTTTCTTGAGATAGGCCTGTAATGATATAAATTTCCCTCTTAGAACTGCTTTCGCTGCATCCCGAAAATTTTGGTAGGATTTATTTTCATTGTCATTTGTTTCTATGTATCTTTTGGTCTCGCCTCTAATTTCTCCTTTGACCCAGTCATTCTTTAAAAGCATGTTGTGTAATCTCCATGTATTTGTGTTTTCTCCTGCTTTCTTTCTGCAGTTGATATCCAATTTCAAAGCATTGTGATCAGAGAATATGGTTGGTATGATTTCAATCTTCTTACATTTGCTGAGGCTGATTTTATGTCCCAATATATGGTCTATCCTTGAGAATGTTCCATGTACACTCGAAAAGAATGTGTATTCTGATGTTTTAGGGTGAAGTTCTCTATATATGTCAACTATGTCCATTTCATCAAATGTGTCATTTAGGGTTGCTATTTCGTTATTTATTTTCTGTTTGGATGATCTATCCATAGCTGTCAATGATGTCTTTAAGTCCCCTAGTATAATTGTGTTTTGGTCAATTTCTCCTTGTAGTTCTATTGGTAGTTGCTTGGTATATTTTGGTGCTTCCTGATGGGGGCCATAAATATTGATGACTCCTTTCACATGTAAGAGGTCGGAAGCAAAAGTCGAAGAAATACTTGTTACCAAAAAACGGGTCACTTTAGGCAATGTGGACCCTGCCCCTGTGCCATCGGCCTCATTGTTTGTTTGTGGAACGACAGGAGAGAAACAGCGAGACCCTGTCACTCCTACTTCTCGAAAGTTTCGGAACAAGACTGACAAAGAAGAACCAAAGAGTCAACCAGTGACTTCCCTTGGGAATTCTAAGCAAAGGAAACGTGGGACTTCTTCAAATTCGACGCTGACTTCCAATGTGGAAAACCCAACAGAGGACAAATCTGAACAACCATCAAAGGCCAGTTGCGCTCTTGGATCTCAAAGCAGTGCTCTAGGCTGTAAGTATTAAAGAGTCGAGCCGCATTGTCCCATGACACTCTCAATGCGATGTACTCGCTTTCACTTGTGTCTTTCAATCTGAGGTGTGTCTCGTATACCCAGCACATGTATGGTATTTCTAGAGAGTTTTCATGAAGAGGTAGACAAATTGCCTTACACAAAGTTTGTGGCTGCATATTAATGGAGATACCTGTACCTGTGTGCTATCTGCCACAGAGACTGCCTTGAGAGTCAGTTACTGAAACATCATGATAAAGGCTGACATAGGCCGCGAGAAAATGAGTTAGGTTTGAATTACTCCTGTTTCTCTGTTCAAATTTTAGACTTACTAACGATTTACATCTGGAAATGGTTCTGTGCTGTTCTAGAAATACTGTCGTATAATTATTTGGTACAGACAGATGGTGACATGGATGCTAATGAAACATGACATGATCTTCCGGGGACTTGTGTGTGTAGTTTGGTCTCTACATTGAAAAGCTCTGGAGTTATTAGCCTACACCCCTGTCTAACCGCAAGGGCCGAACTATTTCTAATTCCTGCCGGACATCTCCATGAGAATGAGATTTCCGCATCTTCATTCTGAATTATCTTTCTCTGCCCACCTGACACCCTTCCTCCCGTAGAAAACTAATAATAGAAGGAAGTCCTCATACATGTAGGAAAGTGAAATTAATTCTGAGAAGAAGGGAGAATAAAACGTTTAGTCAGGCACTGGATCGTGAGACACAAGCAAAGGAATCTCATACATGTATTAATGAACTTTGAATTCATCCTGTGAAAGATGAGCCGTCTTTTTAAGTGGAGGACTGATATGCTCATACTTGTATTTTGATAAATCACTTGGTAGCTTTAGGAAGGGTAGATTTGAGGTGACCAAATTCTGAGACCAGTTGACAGATTAGGAAGTGTGTGGATAACACAGGCAAAGATGATGGTGATGTGTCCTAAGGAAATCACATCAGGGTGAGGATGTAGAATAAGTTAGAGTGGAAGACATGTTGGTTTCAAGCTGTGAAATCGACTTTCAGATACATGTGAGGCCTTTGGATATACTGATAATGGACTTTTTTGGCTAGATGTATGAACTTGGGAGTTTTATCCAACAGTTTTCTTATATGTCACTGGAATAAAAGTGAAAGAAAGTGAGTGACAGAGTGAAATGAGAAGACAGCTTAAAACTGAGGTCTGCTAACTTCAGGGAGTGGCAGCAATAAAACTTGGGAGCAGTTAATTTTTTAAAAGAAAAACCATGATTCTTTTGGGAAAATCATGGCAGTGGTTGCCTCTGGGAAGGATGGATTTAAGGGACCCAGAGCAGAAGTCTGAATGAGAAGGCTCTTATTCAAGAAATAAGGGCAGTTTGAATTAGAATATCAGCAGATGGCTATTCAGGAAACAGAATGAAGAAGGGTCGAGAAGTATGACAGGGAACTTGAGCCATCTAGACGAGCTCATCAGGTGGATGGTGGACAGACCATGAGGATGAAGCTCAGAGTGTGGATTACAGGTAGAAGTCAGGAACCTATTTTTTTTTTTTTTTTGTTTTTTGGTTTTTTTGGTGCTTAAAACCATCCGAGTGTGTGAGAGCTTGTGAGATGGGTAGTGAACCAAAGATGGAAGCTCAGGGAGCAATTTTATTCGCAGCAAAACGGCTCACTCTGATCACTGGGAGATGCGACATCAGGTGGAAACCATTTAGAGAATTGGGGGTTCCACAATGAAAGGCTCCTCTCCCTTTTTTTCAGTAAAGTTTACTGGGGTGACAACTGTTAGTAAAATCACATAGATTTCAGGGGTAAAATTCTGTAACACATCATCTATATATCACATTGTGTGTTTACTACCCAGAGTCAGTTGTCTTTCCATCACCATATATTTGTCTTCTTTACTCTCATCTACCACCCTGCTCCCAGCTTACCCTCTGGTATTCACTAAACTATTGTCTATCACTCTGAGTTTCTGTTTCTTCATTTATTTCTCTTGTTCTTCTGTTGTTTTCAGTTTTGTACAGCACATATCAGTGAAATCATACGGTTGCGTACTTTCTCTGTTGACTAGTTTCGCTTAGCATTATTATCTCAGGATCCATCCATGTTGTCACAAATGGTACTATTGCATCGTTTCTTCCGACAGAATGTTATTCCATTGTTTATATACACCACAAGTTCTTTATGCATTCATCTATCAAAGACAATTTGGATTTTAAAATATCTTGGCCAATGTACCGAGGAGCACATATGTCTTTATGGAGAAATGTTTTCTGATTCATTTTTTGGTATATGCCCAGGAGAGGGATCGCAGTGTCCACTCTTAACGCTGTAGTTTTGCATACATGTGCTTTGCTGAGCCATCGTTCCTGTACTGCCACCTCTCTGCACATACTTGTTGGTTCTGCCTAAAGATTTAAATCTCACCCTTGTGGATCCTCCTCCTGTCCTTAGTTGTTTCCTTCTTCTTTGTCCTCTTGTTTTACATCATTTATCACATTCCATGTGGGTGATGGTGCCACTGTGCATTTGTTTTACTTTAGAAGTTAAGCGGCACTTTGTTCATCTTTATGTCCCTAAATCCTATTTACATTTTGATGCCTAATAAATGTCGTTTTAATGGCCAGCCTACAACAGAAATGCCACGGAAACTGTAGGTGGTATCAAGTTGAACTGCAAGGTGGACTTTAGAACACTTCGGTGCAATTTTGATCATTTCAAAGACAGAGACCTGTGCTTTGAAATCTTGATTTTAATATGGCCTGTGGCTATGTAGTTTCTGTGTTTGGATACTGCCTACGATTTCTATCTTGCGTTTTTTAATGTTGTACCTTTTGAAGAAATTTAACAAAGTTTTATAGGAAAATTTAGTCTTTTTGGCTCTGATTTGAGAGCGTGATGGTTTTGTGTTATTTTTCTTTTTCCAAATCCGTGGTTTTTATTCTGACTTGGGGTTAAGCGGGTGCCTATCATCAAGCAAGTTGATGTGAGTTGCTCATTAATAAGATTCAAAGAACTCTAGGATGGCTATAGTGTTTATGACAATGTAATATTTATATTCTGGCAATCGCTCTATCCGAACCAGAATCCTGAATAATAATTGAACATTTACGCTTAGTGGTGTCACTAAGATATTGACATAACGTAAGTAAGAATTGTCCTGTGTTTCCCCCTGTTTTGTAGGCCATGCAACACCTACCTCAAATTCAAGTAGCGGCACTGTCCCTGTGTCTCAAACCTGTGAAAGCTCCAAAGGAGTAAACAACTTCAAGACACCGGAGGAAAGCTGGGACTGTGCTGTGTGCTTAGTGCACAATAAAGCTGATGCCACCCAATGTGCAGTGTGCGATAGTTCAAAGGCCGGCGCGAATTCTGCGCTTAAAGGTAGGAATTGGTAAACAGCCTCTTTGTTTGCCATTTTAAAGTGACGTTTGCAAAAAGCTTTAGATTTAAAATTGGAAATTCATGTAAATTGAAAATTCTCTATTGATAATTCATGTAAAATGAGGTAGTGTCTTGGACTTTTAGTTCACATTTACCTCTGAAATGGTGTGAAATTGCATTGTTTGGGTTTCAGCAGTGAGGTATCTTTTCTGTAGCATGGTAGACAACTGTTGTGTTTTGTGTTACGGAGTCTGAGGGAGTCTGAGGTTTTGATTTTAACTGTTAACCATCCTTTTTCATCTAGATGAACTTTCTGGCTTTTATGGGACTGCAATTTAAACCCCTAGAACCTTATTGTAGTAATCTAGTCTTGGGCTTTAATTTCCCAGAGTACGTCCCCGACAAGTAATCCTCTTACTATTTTGTTGTGCTGTACTATCTGGAGGTTAGAAAATTCAAGTCTTTATATTCCTGTATGAATTATTTCATATTTCATATGGGACACACTCCAGTCCCAAATTTTTTTTTTAATTTATTGGGGTGACATTTGTTAGTAAAATTACATATATTTCAGGTGTAGAATTCTGTATTACATCATCTATAAATCCCATTGTGTGTTCACCACCGAGAATCAGTTCTCCTTCCTTCACCATATATTTGATCCCCCTTACCCTCATCTTCCACCCCCCAATCCTTCCCCCTTACCCTCTGGTAACCACTAAACCATTGTCTGTGTCTATGAGTTTTTGTTTCTCATTTGTTTGTCTCGTTCTTGTTTTGCTTTTGGTTTACATACCACATATCGGTGAAATCATATGGTTCTCTGCTTTTGCTGTCTGACTTATTGCACTGAGCGTTATACTCTCAGGATCCATCCATGCTGTCAGAAATGTTCCTGTATCATCTTTTCTTACCGCTGAATAGTATTTCATTGTGTGTATATACCACAACTTCTTTATCCATTCATCTATCGACGGACATTTTGGTTGTTTCCATGTCTTGGCCACGGTAAACAAAGCTGCAGTGAACATTGGAGCACACGTGTCTTTATGGGTAAATGTTTTCAGATTGTTTGGGTAGATACCCAGGAGAGAGATTGCTGGGTCATATGGTAATTCCATTTGTAATTTTTTGAGGAACCACCACACTGCCTTCCATAACGGCTGCACCAGTCTGCACTCCCTCCAACAGTGTATGAGGGTTCCTTTTTCTCCACAGCCTCTCCAACACTTGTTACTGTGTGTCTTGTTGATGATAGCCATTCTGACTGGGATGAGGTGATACCTCATTTTAGTTTTTATTTGATTAGTGATGTTGAGCATTTTTTCATATGTTTATTTGCCATCTGTATGTCCTCTTGGGAGAAATGTCTCTTCAGGTCCGCTGCCCATTTTTCAATTGGGTTGCTTGTTTTTTTGTTGTTGAGTTTCACGAGTTCTTTGTGTATTTTGGATATTAGCCCCTCATCGGAGGCACCATTTGCAAAAGTCTTCTCCCATTCAGTTGGTTGCCTCTTTATTTTGCCGATGGTTTCTTTTCCTGTGCAGAAGCTTTCAAGTTTTATATAGTCCCTTTTGTTTTTTTTAGCTTTTACTTCCATTGCCTTTGGGGTCAACTTCATAAAATGTTCCTTGAACCCAATGTGCATAAGTTTAATACCTATGTTTTCTTCTATGCAGTTTGTTGTGTCAGGTCTTATGCTTAAGTCTTTGATCCATTTTGAATTAATTTTGGTACATGGTGACAGATAACAGTCCAGTTTCATTCTTTTGCACGTAGCTATCCAATTCTGCCAGCACCATTTATTGAAGAGGCTGTCTTTCCTCCATTGTATGTTTTCAGCTTCTTTGTCAAAAATTATATGTCCATATTTATGTGGTTTTATTTCTGGGTTCTCAATTCCAGTCCATTGGTCTATGTGTCTGTTTTTCTGCCAATACCATGCTGTTTTGTTTATTGTAGCCCTGTAGTACAACCAAAAGTCAGGGAGTGTGATACCTCCAGTATTGTTCTCTTTTCTTAAGATTACTTTGGCTCTTCGGGGTCTTTTGTGGTTCCAAACAAATCTGATGATTTTTTGTTCTATTTCTTTAAAAAATGCCATTGGGATTTTGATGGGGATTGCATTAAATCTGTATATTGCTTTGGGTAATATGGCCATTTTAACCATGTTGATTCTTTCAATCCATGAGCACGGAATGTCTTTCCATTTCTTTGTGTCTTCTTCAATTTCTTTCAAAAATATCTTATGGTTTTCAGCATAAAGGTCCTTCACATCTTTAGTTAAGTTTATTCCTAGGTATTTTATTCTTTTTGCGGCAATTGCAAAAGGAATTTTTTTATATAAGTAATTTATTTATTAGTTTCAGGTGTACAAGACAAGGTAATACTTAGACGTTCATCATTTATATCCCTCACACTGTGAACCCCCCTCCCTTCATCCACTATCCCTCCGACCTCACACTGAGCCATCACATAGGAATTGTTTTTTTGTATTTCTTTTTCTGAGATTTCTTTGTTAGTATATAGGAAGGCAATGGACTGTTGTACGTTGATTTTGTAGCCAGCAACTTTACTGTATTCGTTGATTGTTTCTAATAGCTTTTTGGTGGAGTCTTTAGGGTTTTCTATGGATAGCATCATGTTGTCATCTGCAAAGAGTGATAATTAACTTCTTCATTCCCAAATTGGATGCCTTTTATTTCTTTCTCTTGCCTGATTGCTCTGGCAAGCACTTCCAACACTATGTTGAAAAGCAGAGGTGATAGGGGACAGCCCTGTCGTGTTCCTGAACGTAGAGCAAAGGGCTTCAGTTTTTCACCATTAATGACGAGATTAGCTTGTCATATATGGCCTTTACTATGTTAAGGTATTTTCCTTCTATACCTATTTTATAAAGTGTTTTAATCATAAATGGATGTTGTATCCTGTCAAATGCTTGTTTGCATCAATTGATATAATCATATGATTTTTGTCCTTTATTTTGTTTATGTGATGTATCACATTGATGGATTTGTGGATCGTGAACCATCCTTGTGCCCCTGGGATGAACCCAACTTGGTTGTGGTGAATACTCTTTTTAATGCATTGTTGTATTCGATTTGCTAGAATTTTGTTCAGGATTTTTGCATCTGTATTCATCGGAGATATTGGTCTGTAGTTTTCTTTTTCTGTGTTGTCCCTACCAGGCTTTGGTATCAGGGTAATGTTGGCCTTATAAAATGAGTTAGGGAGTACTGTCTCTTTTTCAATTTTTTGGAAGAGTTTCAGCAGGATTGGTATTAGATCCTCTTTGAAGGTTTGGTAGAATTCACTAGTGAAGCCATCTGGTCCCGGACCTTTACTTTTGGGAAGTTTTTGGATGACTGATTCAATTTCGCTACTGGTGATCTGTCTGCTTAGATTTTCTAATTCTTCTTGGTTCAGCCTTGGAAGGCTATATGTTTCGCAGAACTTGTCCATTTTTTCGAGGTTATTGAATTTGGTGGCATATAGTCCTTCATAGTATTCTTGGATGATCCTTTGTATTTCTGTGGTGTCCGTGATAGCTTCCCCTTTTTCGTTTCTGATTTTGTTAATTAGTGTCTTCTCTCTTCTTATCTTAGTGAGTCTAGCCAAGGGTTTGTCAATTTTGTTAATCTTTTCAAAGAACCAGCTCTTTGTCACATTAATTTTTTTCTATTGTCTTATTGTTCTCTATTTCATTTAGTACTACTCTGATTTTTGTTATTTCCTTTCTTCTGCTGACCTTGGGTTTCACTTGTTCTTCTTTTTCTAGTTCTTTCAGTTGTAGCGTGAGGTTATTCATTGGGGATTTTTCTTGTTTCTTGAGATAGGCCTGTAATGATATAAATTTCCCTCTTAGAACTGCTTTCGCTGCATCCCGAAAATTTTGGTAGGATTTATTTTCATTGTCATTTGTTTCTATGTATCTTTTGGTCTCGCCTCTAATTTCTCCTTTGACCCAGTCATTCTTTAAAAGCATGTTGTGTAATCTCCATGTATTTGTGTTTTCTCCTGCTTTCTTTCTGCAGTTGATATCCAATTTCAAAGCATTGTGATCAGAGAATATGGTTGGTATGATTTCAATCTTCTTACATTTGCTGAGGCTGATTTTATGTCCCAATATATGGTCTATCCTTGAGAATGTTCCATGTACACTCGAAAAGAATGTGTATTCTGATGTTTTAGGGTGAAGTTCTCTATATATGTCAACTATGTCCATTTCATCAAATGTGTCATTTAGGGTTGCTATTTCGTTATTTATTTTCTGTTTGGATGATCTATCCATAGCTGTCAATGATGTCTTTAAGTCCCCTAGTATAATTGTGTTTTGGTCAATTTCTCCTTGTAGTTCTATTGGTAGTTGCTTGGTATATTTTGGTGCTTCCTGATGGGGGCCATAAATATTGATGACTCCTTTCACATGTAAGAGGTCGGAAGCAAAAGTCGAAGAAATACTTGTTACCAAAAAACGGGTCACTTTAGGCAATGTGGACCCTGCCCCTGTGCCATCGGCCTCATTGTTTGTTTGTGGAACGACAGGAGAGAAACAGCGAGACCCTGTCACTCCTACTTCTCGAAAGTTTCGGAACAAGACTGACAAAGAAGAACCAAAGAGTCAACCAGTGACTTCCCTTGGGAATTCTAAGCAAAGGAAACGTGGGACTTCTTCAAATTCGACGCTGACTTCCAATGTGGAAAACCCAACAGAGGACAAATCTGAACAACCATCAAAGGCCAGTTGCGCTCTTGGATCTCAAAGCAGTGCTCTAGGCTGTAAGTATTAAAGAGTCGAGCCGCATTGTCCCATGACACTCTCAATGCGATGTACTCGCTTTCACTTGTGTCTTTCAATCTGAGGTGTGTCTCGTATACCCAGCACATGTATGGTATTTCTAGAGAGTTTTCATGAAGAGGTAGACAAATTGCCTTACACAAAGTTTGTGGCTGCATATTAATGGAGATACCTGTACCTGTGTGCTATCTGCCACAGAGACTGCCTTGAGAGTCAGTTACTGAAACATCATGATAAAGGCTGACATAGGCCGCGAGAAAATGAGTTAGGTTTGAATTACTCCTGTTTCTCTGTTCAAATTTTAGACTTACTAACGATTTACATCTGGAAATGGTTCTGTGCTGTTCTAGAAATACTGTCGTATAATTATTTGGTACAGACAGATGGTGACATGGATGCTAATGAAACATGACATGATCTTCCGGGGACTTGTGTGTGTAGTTTGGTCTCTACATTGAAAAGCTCTGGAGTTATTAGCCTACACCCCTGTCTAACCGCAAGGGCCGAACTATTTCTAATTCCTGCCGGACATCTCCATGAGAATGAGATTTCCGCATCTTCATTCTGAATTATCTTTCTCTGCCCACCTGACACCCTTCCTCCCGTAGAAAACTAATAATAGAAGGAAGTCCTCATACATGTAGGAAAGTGAAATTAATTCTGAGAAGAAGGGAGAATAAAACGTTTAGTCAGGCACTGGATCGTGAGACACAAGCAAAGGAATCTCATACATGTATTAATGAACTTTGAATTCATCCTGTGAAAGATGAGCCGTCTTTTTAAGTGGAGGACTGATATGCTCATACTTGTATTTTGATAAATCACTTGGTAGCTTTAGGAAGGGTAAATTTGAGGTGACAAAATTCTGAGACCAGTTGACAGATTAGGAAGTTGTGTGGATAACACAGGCAAAGATGATGGTGATGTGTCCTAAGGAAATCACATCAGGGTGAGGACTTAGAATAAGTTAGAGTGGAAGACATGTTGGTTTCAAGCTGTGAAATCGACTTTCAGATACATGTGAGGCCTTTGGATATACTGATAATGGACTTTTTTGGCTAGATGTATGAACTTGGGAGTTTTATCCAACAGTTTTCTTATATGTCACTGGAATAAAAGTGAAAGAAAGTGAGTGACAGTGTGAAATGAGAAGACAGCTTAAAACTGAGGTCTGCTAACTTCAGGGAGTGGCAGCAATAAAACTTGGGAGCAGTTAATTTTTTAAAAGAAAAACCATGATTCTTTTGGGAAAATCATGGCAGTGGTTGCCTCTGGGAAGGATGGATTTAAGGGACCCAGAGCAGAAGTCTGAATGAGAAGGCTCTTATTCAAGAAATAAGGGCAGTTTGAATTAGAATATCAGCAGATGGCTATTCAGGAAACAGAATGAAGAAGGGTCGAGAAGTATGACAGGGAACTTGAGCCATCTAGACGAGCTCATCAGGTGGATGGTGGACAGACCATGAGGATGAAGCTCAGAGTGTGGATTACAGGTAGAAGTCAGGAACCTATTTTTTTTTTTTTTTTTTGTTTTTTTTGGTGCTTAAAACCATCCGAGTGTGTGAGAGCTTGTGAGATGGGTAGTGAACCAAAGATGGAAGCTCAGGGAGCAATTTTATTCGCAGCAAAACGGCTCACTCTGATCACTGGGAGATGCGACATCAGGTGGAAACCATTTAGAGAATTGGGGGTTCCACAATGAAAGGCTCCTCTCCCTTTTTTTCAGTAAAGTTTACAGGGGTGACAACTGTTAGTAAAATCACATAGATTTCAGGGGTAAAATTCTGTAACACATCATCTATATATCACATTGTGTGTTTACTACCCAGAGTCAGTTGTCTTTCCATCACCATATATTTGTCTTCTTTACTCTCATCTACCACCCTGCTCCCAGCTTACCCTCTGGTATTCACTAAACTATTGTCTGTCACTCTGAGTTTCTGTTTCTTCATTTATTTCTCTTGTTCTTCTGTTGTTTTCAGTTTTGTACAGCACATATCAGTGAAATCATACGGTTGCGTACTTTCTCTGTTGACTAGTTTCGCTTAGCATTATTATCTCAGGATCCATCCATGTTGTCACAAATGGTACTATTGCATCGTTTCTTCCGACAGAATGTTATTCCATTGTTTATATACACCACAAGTTCTTTATGCATTCATCTATCAAAGACAATTTGGATTTTAAAATATCTTGGCCAATGTACCGAGGAGCACATATGTCTTTATGGAGAAATGTTTTCTGATTCATTTTTTGGTATATGCCCAGGAGAGGGATCGCAGTGTCCACTCTTAACGCTGTAGTTTTGCATACATGTGCTTTGCTGAGCCATCGTTCCTGTACTGCCACCTCTCTGCACATACTTGTTGGTTCTGCCTAAAGATTTAAATCTCACCCTTGTGGATCCTCCTCCTGTCCTTAGTTGTTTCCTTCTTCTTTGTCCTCTTGTTTTACATCATTTATCACATTCCATGTGGGTGATGGTGCCACTGTGCATTTGTTTTACTTTAGAAGTTAAGCGGCACTTTGTTCATCTTTATGTCCCTAAATCCTATTTACATTTTGATGCCTAATAAATGTCGTTTTAATGGCCAGCCTACAACAGAAATGCCACGGAAACTGTAGGTGGTATCAAGTTGAACTGCAAGGTGGACTTTAGAACACTTCGGTGCAATTTTGATCATTTCAAAGACAGAGACCTGTGCTTTGAAATCTTGATTTTAATATGGCCTGTGGCTATGTAGTTTCTGTGTTTGGATACTGCCTACGATTTCTATCTTGCGTTTTTTAATGTTGTACCTTTTGAAGAAATTTAACAAAGTTTTATAGGAAAATTTAGTCTTTTTGGCTCTGATTTGAGAGCGTGATGGTTTTGTGTTATTTTTCTTTTTCCAAATCCGTGGTTTTTATTCTGACTTGGGGTTAAGCGGGTGCCTATCATCAAGCAAGTTGATGTGAGTTGCTCATTAATAAGATTCAAAGACCTCTAGGATGGCTATAGTGTTGATGACAATGTAATATTTATATTCTGGCAATCGCTCTATCCGAACCAGAATCCTGAATAATAATTGAACATTTACGCTTAGTGGTGTCACTAAGATATTGACATAACGTAAGTAAGAATTGTCCTGTGTTTCCCCCTGTTTTGTAGGCCATGCAACACCTACCTCAAATTCAAGTAGCGGCACTGTCCCTGTGTCTCAAACCTGTGAAAGCTCCAAAGGAGTAAACAACTTCAAGACACCGGAGGAAAGCTGGGACTGTGCTGTGTGCTTAGTGCACAATAAAGCTGATGCCACCCAATGTGCAGTGTGCGATAGTTCAAAGGCCGGCGCGAATTCTGCGCTTAAAGGTAGGAATTGGTAAACAGCCTCTTTGTTTGCCATTTTAAAGTGACGTTTGCAAAAAGCTTTAGATTTAAAATTGGAAATTCATGTAAATTGAAAATTCTCTATTGATAATTCATGTAAAATGAGGTAGTGTCTTGGACTTTTAGTTCACATTTACCTCTGAAATGGTGTGAAATTGCATTGTTTGGGTTTCAGCAGTGAGGTATCTTTTCTGTAGCATGGTAGACAACTGTTGTGTTTTGTGTTACGGAGTCTGAGGGAGTCTGAGGTTTTGATTTTAACTGTTAACCATCCTTTTTCATCTAGATGAACTTTCTGGCTTTTATGGGACTGCAATTTAAACCCCTAGAACCTTATTGTAGTAATCTAGTCTTGGGCTTTAATTTCCCAGAGTACGTCCCCGACAAGTAATCCTCTTACTATTTTGTTGTGGTGTACTATCTGGAGGTTAGAAAATTCAAGTCTTTATATTCCTGTATGAATTATTTCATGTTTCATATGAGACACACTCCAGTCCCAAATTTTTTTTTTAATTTATTGGGGTGACATTTGTTAGTAAAATTACATATATTTCAGGTGTAGAATTCTGTATTACATCATCTATAAATCCCATTGTGTGTTCACCACCGAGAATCAGTTCTCCTTCCTTCACCATATATTTGATCCCCCTTACCCTCATCTTCCACCCCCCAATCCTTCCCCCTTACCCTCTGGTAACCACTAAACCATTGTCTGTGTCTATGAGTTTTTGTTTCTCATTTGTTTGTCTCGTTCTTGTTTTGCTTTTGGTTTATATACCACATATCGGTGAAATCATATGGTTCTCTGCTTCTGCTGTCTGACTTATTGCACTGAGCGTTATACTCTCAGGATCCATCCATGCTGTCAGAAATGTTCCTGTATCATCTTTTCTTACCGCTGAATAGTATTTCATTGTGTGTATATACCACAACTTCTTTATCCATTCATCTATCGACGGACATTTTGGTTGTTTCCATGTCTTGGCCACGGTAAACAAAGCTGCAGTGAACATTGGAGCACACGTGTCTTTATGGGTAAATGTTTTCAGATTGTTTGGGTAGATACCCAGGAGAGAGATTGCTGGGTCATATGGTAATTCCATTTGTAATTTTTTGAGGAACCACCACACTGCCTTCCATAACGGCTGCACCAGTCTGCATTCCCTCCAACAGTGTATGAGGGTTCCTTTTTCTCCACAGCCTCTCCGACACTTGTTACTGTGTGTCTTGTTGATGATAGCCATTCTGACTGGGATGAGGTGATACCTCATTTTAGTTTTTATTTGATTAGTGATGTTGAGCATTTTTTCATATGTTTATTTGCCATCTGTATGTCCTCTTGGGAGAAATGTCTCTTCAGGTCCGCTGCCCATTTTTCAATTGGGTTGCTTGTTTTTTTGTTGTTGAGTTTCACGAGTTCTTTGTGTATTTTGGATATTAGCCCCTCATCGGAGGCACCATTTGCAAAAGTCTTCTCCCATTCAGTTGGTTGCCTCTTTATTTTGCCGATGGTTTCTTTTCCTGTGCAGAAGCTTTCAAGTTTTATATAGTCCCTTTTGTTTTTTTTAGCTTTTACTTCCATTGCCTTTGGGGTCAACTTCATAAAATGTTCCTTGAACCCAATGTGCATAAGTTTAATACCTATGTTTTCTTCTATGCAGTTTGTTGTGTCAGGTCTTATGCTTAAGTCTTTGATCCATTTTGAATTAATTTTGGTACATGGTGACAGATAACAGTCCAGTTTCATTCTTTTGCACGTAGCTATCCAATTCTGCCAGCACCATTTATTGAAGAGGCTGTCTTTCCTCCATTGTATGTTTTCAGCTTCTTTGTCAAAAATTATATGTCCATATTTATGTGGTTTTATTTCTGGGTTCTCAATTCCAGTCCATTGGTCTATGTGTCTGTTTTTCTGCCAATACCATGCTGTTTTGTTTATTGTAGCCCTGTAGTACAACCAAAAGTCAGGGAGTGTGATACCTCCAGTATTGTTCTCTTTTCTTAAGATTACTTTGGCTCTTCGGGGTCTTTTGTGGTTCCAAACAAATCTGATGATTTTTTGTTCTATTTCTTTAAAAAATGCCATTGGGATTTTGATGGGGATTGCATTAAATCTGTATATTGCTTTGGGTAATATGGCCATTTTAACCATGTTGATTCTTTCAATCCATGAGCACGGAATGTCTTTCCATTTCTTTGTGTCTTCTTCAATTTCTTTCAAAAATATCTTATGGTTTTCAGCATAAAGGTCCTTCACATCTTTAGTTAAGTTTATTCCTAGGTATTTTATTCTTTTTGCGGCAATTGCAAAAGGAATTTTTTTATATAAGTAATTTATTTATTAGTTTCAGGTGTACAAGACAAGGTAATACTTAGACGTTCATCATTTATATCCCTCACACTGTGAACCCCCCTCCCTTCATCCACTATCCCTCCGACCTCACACTGAGCCATCACATAGGAATTGTTTTTTTGTATTTCTTTTTCTGAGATTTCTTTGTTAGTATATAGGAAGGCAATGGACTGTTGTACGTTGATTTTGTAGCCAGCAACTTTACTGTATTCGTTGATTGTTTCTAATAGCTTTTTGGTGGAGTCTTTAGGGTTTTCTATGGATAGCATCATGTCATCTGCAAAGAGTGATAATTAACTTCTTCATTCCCAAATTGGATGCCTTTTATTTCTTTCTCTTGCCTGATTGCTCTGGCAAGCACTTCCAACACTATGTTGAAAAGCAGAGGTGATAGGGGACAGCCCTGTCGTGTTCCTGAACGTAGAGCAAAGGGCTTCAGTTTTTCACCATTAATGACGAGATTAGCTTGTCATATATGGCCTTTACTATGTTAAGGTATTTTCCTTCTATACCTATTTTATAAAGTGTTTTAATCATAAATGGATGTTGTATCCTGTCAAATGCTTTTTTGCATCAATTGATATAATCATATGATTTTTGTCCTTTATTTTGTTTATGTGATGTATCACATTGATGGATTTGTGGATCGTGAACCATCCTTGTGCCCCTGGGATGAACCCAACTTGGTTGTGGTGAATACTCTTTTTAATGCATTGTTGTATTCGATTTGCTAGAATTTTGTTCAGGATTTTTGCATCTGTATTCATCGGAGATATTGGTCTGTAGTTTTCTTTTTCTGTGTTGTCCCTACCAGGCTTTGGTATCAGGGTAATGTTGGCCTTATAAAATGAGTTAGGGAGTAGTGTCTCTTTTTCAATTTTTTGGAAGAGTTTCAGCAGGATTGGTATTAGATCCTCTTTGAAGGTTTGGTAGAATTCACTAGTGAAGCCATCTGGTCCCGGACCTTTACTTTTGGGAAGTTTTTGGATGACTGATTCAATTTCGCTACTGGTGATCTGTCTGCTTAGATTTTCTAATTCTTCTTGGTTCAGCCTTGGAAGGCTATATGTTTCGCAGAACTTGTCCATTTTTTCGAGGTTATTGAATTTGGTGGCATATAGTCCTTCATAGTATTCTTGGATGATCCTTTGTATTTCTGTGGTGTCCGTGATAGCTTCCCCTTTTTCGTTTCTGATTTTGTTAATTAGTGTCTTCTCTCTTCTTATCTTAGTGAGTCTAGCCAAGGGTTTGTCAATTTTGTTAATCTTTTCAAAGAACCAGCTCTTTGTCACATTAATTTTTTTCTATTGTCTTATTGTTCTCTATTTCATTTAGTACTACTCTGATTTTTGTTATTTCCTTTCTTCTGCTGACCTTGGGTTTCACTTGTTCTTCTTTTTCTAGTTCTTTCAGTTGTAGCGTGAGGTTATTCATTGGGGATTTTTCTTGTTTCTTGAGATAGGCCTGTAATGATATAAATTTCCCTCTTAGAACTGCTTTCGCTGCATCCCGAAAATTTTGGTAGGATTTATTTTCATTGTCATTTGTTTCTATGTATCTTTTGGTCTCGCCTCTAATTTCTCCTTTGACCCAGTCATTCTTTAAAAGCATGTTGTGTAATCTCCATGTATTTGTGTTTTCTCCTGCTTTCTTTCTGCAGTTGATATCCAATTTCAAAGCATTGTGATCAGAGAATATGGTTGGTATGATTTCAATCTTCTTACATTTGCTGAGGCTGATTTTATGTCCCAATATATGGTCTATCCTTGAGAATGTTCCATGTACACTCGAAAAGAATGTGTATTCTGATGTTTTAGGGTGAAGTTCTCTATATATGTCAACTATGTCCATTTCATCAAATGTGTCATTTAGGGTTGCTATTTCGTTATTTATTTTCTGTTTGGATGATCTATCCATAGCTGTCAATGATGTCTTTAAGTCCCCTAGTATAATTGTGTTTTGGTCAATTTCTCCTTGTAGTTCTATTGGTAGTTGCTTGGTATATTTTGGTGCTTCCTGATGGGGGCCATAAATATTGATGACTCCTTTCACATGTAAGAGGTCGGAAGCAAAAGTCGAAGAAATACTTGTTACCAAAAAACGGGTCACTTTAGGCAATGTGGACCCTGCCCCTGTGCCATCGGCCTCATTGTTTGTTTGTGGAACGACAGGAGAGAAACAGCGAGACCCTGTCACTCCTACTTCTCGAAAGTTTCGGAACAAGACTGACAAAGAAGAACCAAAGAGTCAACCAGTGACTTCCCTTGGGAATTCTAAGCAAAGGAAACGTGGGACTTCTTCAAATTCGACGCTGACTTCCAATGTGGAAAACCCAACAGAGGACAAATCTGAACAACCATCAAAGGCCAGTTGCGCTCTTGGATCTCAAAGCAGTGCTCTAGGCTGTAAGTATTAAAGAGTCGAGCCGCATTGTCCCATGACACTCTCAATGCGATGTACTCGCTTTCACTTGTGTCTTTCAATCTGAGGTGTGTCTCGTATACCCAGCACATGTATGGTATTTCTAGAGAGTTTTCATGAAGAGGTAGACAAATTGCCTTACACAAAGTTTGTGGCTGCATATTAATGGAGATACCTGTACCTGTGTGCTATCTGCCACAGAGACTGCCTTGAGAGTCAGTTACTGAAACATCATGATAAAGGCTGACATAGGCCGCGAGAAAATGAGTTAGGTTTGAATTACTCCTGTTTCTCTGTTCAAATTTTAGACTTACTAACGATTTACATCTGGAAATGGTTCTGTGCTGTTCTAGAAATACTGTCGTATAATTATTTGGTACAGACAGATGGTGACATGGATGCTAATGAAACATGACATGATCTTCCGGGGACTTGTGTGTGTAGTTTGGTCTCTACATTGAAAAGCTCTGGAGTTATTAGCCTACACCCCTGTCTAACCGCAAGGGCCGAACTATTTCTAATTCCTGCCGGACATCTCCATGAGAATGAGATTTCTGCATCTTTATTCTGAATTATCTTTCTCTGCCCACCTGACACCCTTCCTCCCGTAGAAAACTAATAATAGAAGGAAGTCCTCATACATGTAGGAAAGTGAAATTAATTCTGAGAAGAAGGGAGAATAAAACGTTTAGTCAGGCACTGGATCGTGAGACACAAGCAAAGGAATCTCATACATGTATTAATGAACTTTGAATTCATCCTGTGAAAGATGAGCCGTCTTTTTAAGTGGAGGACTGATATGCTCATACTTGTATTTTGATAAATCACTTGGTAGCTTTAGGAAGGGTAGATTTGAGGTGACAAAATTCTGAGACCAGTTGACAGTTTAGGAAGTTGTGTGGATAACACAGGCAAAGATGATGGTGATGTGTCCTAAGGAAATCACATCAGGGTGAGGACTTAGAATAAGTTAGAGTGGAAGACATGTTGGTTTCAAGCTGTGAAATCGACTTTCAGATACATGTGAGGCCTTTGGATATACTGATAATGGACTTTTTTGGCTAGATGTATGAACTTGGGAGTTTTATCCAACAGTTTTCTTATATGTCACTGGAATAAAAGTGAAAGAAAGTGAGTGACAGAGTGAAATGAGAAGACAGCTTAAAACTGAGGTCTGCTAACTTCAGGGAGTGGCAGCAATAAAACTTGGGAGCAGTTAATTTTTTAAAAGAAAAACCATGATTCTTTTGGGAAAATCATGGCAGTGGTTGCCTCTGGGAAGGAAGGATTTAAGGGACCAAGACCAGAAGTCTGAATGAGAAGGCTCTTATTCAAGAAATAAGGGGAGTTTGAATTAGAATATCAGCAGATGGCTATTCAGGAAACAGAATGAAGAAGGGTCGAGAAGTATGACAGGGAATTCGAGCCATCTGGACCAGCTCATCCGGTAGATGGTGGACAGACCATGAGGATGAAGCTCAGAAGTGTGGATTACAGGTAGAAGTCAGGAACGTATTTTTTTTTTTTTTTTTTTGGTGCTTAAAACCATCCGAGTGTGTGAGAGCTTGTGAGATGGGTAGTGAACCAAAGATGGCAGCTCAGGGAGCAATTTTATTCGCAGCAAAACGGCACACTCTGATCACTGGGAGATGCGACATCAGGTGGAAACCATTTAGAGAATTGGGGGTTCCACAATGAAAGGCTCCTCTCCCTTTTTTTCAGTAAAGTTTACTGGGGTGACAGTTGTTAGTAAAATCACATAGATTTCAGGGGTAAAATTCTGTAACACATCATCTATATATCGCATTGTGTGTTTACTACCCAGAGTCAGTTGTCTTTCCATCACCATATATTTGTCTTCTTTACTCTCATCTACCACCCTGCTCCCAGCTTACCCTCTGGTATTCACTAAACTATTGTCTGTCACTCTGAGTTTCTGTTTCTTCATTTATTTCTCTTGTTCTTTTGTTGTTTTCAGTTTTGTATAGCACATATCAGTGAAATCATACGGTTGCGTACTTTCTCTGTTGACTAGTTTCGCTTAGCATTATTATCTCAGGATCCATCCATGTTGTCACAAATGGTACTATTGCATCGTTTCTTCCGACAGAATGTTATTCCATTGTTTATATACACCACAACTTCTTTATGCATTCATCTATCAAAGACAATTTGGATTTTAAAATATCTTGGCCAATGTACCGAGGAGCACATATGTCTTTATGGAGAAATGTTTTCTGATTCATTTTTTGGTATATGCCCAGGAGAGTGATCGCAGTGTCCACTCTTAACGCTGTAGTTTTGCATACATGTGCTTTGCTGAGCCATCGTTCCTGTACTGCCACCTCCCTGCACATACTTGTTGGTTCTGCCTAAAGATTTAAATCTCACTCTTGTGGATCCTCCTCCTGTCCTTAGTTGTTTCCTTCTTCTTTGTCCTCTTGTTTTACATCATTTATCACATTCCATGTAGGTGATGGTGCCACTGTGCATTTGTTTTACTTTAGAAGTTAAGCCACACTTTGTTCATCTTTATGTCCCTAAATCCTATTTACATTTTGATGCCTAATAAATGTCCTTTTAATGGCTAGCCTACAACAGAAATGCCACAGAAACTGTAGGTGGTTTCAAGTTGAGCTGCAAGGTGGACTTCAGAACATTTTGGTGCAATTTTGATCATTTCAAAGACAGAGACCTGTGCTTTGAAATCTTGATTTTAATATGGCCTGTGGCTATGTAGTTTCTGTGTTTGGATACTGCCTACGATTTCTATCTTGCGTTTTTTAATGTTGTACCTTTTGAAGAAATTTAACAAAGTTTTATAGGAAAATTTAGTCTTTTTGGCTCTGATTTGAGAGCTTGATGGTTTTGTGTTATTTTTCTTTATCCAAATCCGTGGTTTTTATTCTGACTTGGGGTTAAGCGGGTGCCTATCATCAAGCAAGTTGATGTGAGTTGCTCATTAATAAGATTCAAAGAACTCTAGGATGGCTATAGTGTTTTTGACAATGTAATATTTATATTCTGGCAATCGCTCTATGCGAACCAGAATCCTGAATAATAATTGAACATTTACGCTCAGTGGTGTGACTAAGATATTGACACAACGTAAGTAAGAATTGTCCTGTGTTTCCCCCTGTTTTGTAGGCCATGCAACACCTACCTCAAATTCAAGTAGCGGCACTGTCCCTGTGTCTCAAACCTGTGAAGGCTCCAAAGGAGTAAACAGCCTCAAGACACCGGAGGAAAGCTGGGACTGTTGCGTGTGCTTAGTGCACAATAAAGCAGATGCCACCCGATGTGCAGTCTGTGATAGTTCAAAGGCCGGCGCCAATTCTGCGCTTAAAGGTAGGAATTGGTAAACAGCCTCTTTGTTTGCCATTTTAAAGTGATGTTTGCAAAAAGCTTTAGATTTAAAATTGGAAATTCATGTAAATTGAAAATTCTCTATTGATAATTCATGTAAAATGAGGTAGTGTCTTGGACTTTTAGTTCACATTTACCTGTGAAATGGTGTGAAATTGCATTGTTTGGGTTTCAGCAGTGAGGTATCTTTTCTGTAGCATGGTAGACAACTGTTGTGTTTTGTGTTACTGAGTCTGAGGGAGTCTGAGGTTTTCATTTTAACTGTTAACCATCCTTTTTCATCTAGATGAGTTTTCTGGCTCTTATGGGACTGGAATTTAAACCCCTAGAACCTTATTGTAGTAATCTAGTCTTGGGCTTTAATTTCCCAGAGTACGTCCCCGACTAGTAATCCTCTTACTATTTTATTGTGCTGCACTATCTGGAGGTTAGAAAATTCAAGTCTTTATATTCCTGTATGAATTATTTCATATTTCATATGAGACACACCCCAGTCCCAATTTTGACACAGGCTTTCAGAAGAGTACTGCTTCTTGGCCCACTGCATTTCCTTCTGGAGCTGTTAACTCCTGACCTGTCCCCATATTCTGTGCCTGTAGTGCAGTAATTGCCATACCTTTAAATGTGTGTGTTTGAGGCAGAGGTGATAACTAATTATTGTTTTTGGCACCCGTTTTTTCAGCTCTGTGTGTTATATCACCTAAGGTATTTTAGAAGCCAGGTGGACAGTCATTAGCTCCTGAGAATCCGATGCCATTTTTCACTTAATTTTCTTAAGGTAGGGAAATAGAGTGTGGAATCATTAAAGGGGGAATTCTGAAGATGAGGCCTTGCAAAGCTTGTCTGTCATTTGTTTATTTATACACAGGTTAGCAGAGCTAAGGAAGAATATTGTGGACCCTTTAATTTTTCCTGTTTTGAGGCACTCAGTCAAGTACTTCATTTCTAGTTCAGCCCCCTACAGAAAAGCGTTAACAAACCATGACTTTGGACTTGTCAGTAGAGGATTCTTTATGTTTTTACTATGGCTTCCACTCCTGTAATGCTTTTGGTTCTTTGACTAAAAACGGGTTTCAGTTTGTTAAATGCTTTGGTAAATACTCATTCACAAGACTTAAAAATCAATTTATGACAGGAATCACAGTGAACACACTATCTCTTTGGCACATTGTGTCTCCTTACTCCCCTATCAGACATGGTGATAGCTATGGTGAGTTTCGTATACTCTTTCAAATTTTCTCTGTGGACAACATGAGCAAATATACTCTTACTCTGTGTATTGTTATTCCCCCCTACCTTGTTTGTGAAGGTTGTGTATCTTATTGCCTTTCTGCCGCTTGATTTTACAATGGATTAAGTTGGACACATAGTCTTCAATGTTCCCTTATGGCTGCCTGGCTGCGTATGGCATTTTCCATGTCTCTGAGTTTATCTTGACAAAGAGACTCCTTGGTAGAATTGCTGGATCAAACAATATACATGTTTGTAATTGTTTAAACATATTGAGAAAAGCCTTCTCTCATTTTGTGCTAATTTTACACACCCACCTGTTACATAGAAAGTGTCTGTGTTGCCTAGTCTCTTCGTCAACAAAGTTTATCAAACTTGTGTGACCTCTGCCAGTCTCTACAGATGAATAGTAGTGTTTGAATAATTGTGAGGATTGGGATATAGTTCTCATGTAGAGCATTGGGCAATTTAGTTTATGTTTCCTGCCATTGCTAATATTCCTGAAAGTAGGCCTTTCAAAGTTACTCCTCTGACCCTTTGGTTTGTAAGGTTTAACGTTTTCTTTGAGAGGATAACATTAATTCAATGTCTTTCGTATTTTTGAAGGTTTTGGCACATCCTCAACCTTGAACCCAGCAGCCCCATCATTCAAATTTGGTATCTCGTCGTCCTCATCTGCGCCTTCGCAGACTTTAACAAGTGTTGGAGATGTTCAATTCGAAGGCCAGGGAGGCTTGGAAGTAGATTTGTCATCATATTTTGCGTGTTTGAACCTTACGAGTGAAGGCTTTGATTCTTCTAAAGCAACAGGAGATGTTCAATGTAGAGTTTCATCTGATTCTAAACGTAAAGACAGTAAGGACAGTAAGAATGATAATTTTCAGTTTGGACTTTCTTCTGCTTTAAGCCACCCAGCTCCTTTAGACCCACCTCAGTCTTCGGTGTGTCATTTTGGGCAGCAAGAAAAGAAGGAGGAAGGGCCCAAAGCTTCATCTGTAGGCTTTAGCTTTGGTACGGGAGATATTAACCCCACCCCTGCTGCTACCTGCTCTGAGGTGCCCTCAGAGTACAAGGACACATTCAGCATTGGAAGCACAGAATCAAAGGGTGCCTCAGTGTCTCGTTTCACATGTAAGACGTCAGAAGCAAAAAACGAAGAAAGACTTGTTACCAAAAGAGGGGTCACTTTAGGCAATGTGGACCCTGCTGCTGTACCATCGGCCTCATTGTTTGTTTGTGGAAGGACAGAAGAGAAAGAGCGAGACCCTGTCACTCCTACTTCTCGAATGTTTCGAAAGAAGACTGACAAAGAAGAACCAAAGAGTCAACCAGTGACTTCCTTTGAGAATTCCAAGCAAAGGAAACGTGGGACTTCTTCAAATTCGACCGTGAGTTCCAATGTGGAAAATCCATCAGAAAAGAAATCTGAACAACCATCAAAGGCCATTTGTGCTCTTGGATCTCAAACCACTGCCGCAGCTGGTAAGTATTAAAAAGTCCAGCCGTGGTGTCCCATGACAGTTTTTATGTGATGTACTCGCTTTTACTTTTGTCTTTCAATCTGAGGTGTGTCTCGTATACCCAGCACATGTATGGTATGTCCAGAGAATGTCTCATGAAGAGGTAGTCAGATTGCCTTATGCAAAGTTTGTGGCTGCATACTAATGGAGATACCTATACCTGTGTGCTATCTGCCAGAGAGACTGCCTTGAGAGTCAATTACTGAAACATCAGTGATAAAGTCTGACATAGGCAGCGAACACATGAATTAGGTTTGAATTTCTCCTCTTTCTCTGCTCTAATTTTAGACTTACTAAAGATTTACATCTGGAAATGGTTCTGTGCTGTTCTAGAGACACTGTTATATAATTATTTGGTACAGACAGATGGTGACATGGATGGTAATGAAACATGATATGATCTTCCGGGGACTTGTGTGTGTAGTTTGGTCTCTACATTGAAAAGCTCTGGAGTTATTAGCCTACACCCCTGTCTAACCGCAAGGGCCGAACTATTTCTAATTCCTGCCGGACATCTCCATGAGAATGAGATTTCCGCATCTTCATTCTGAATTATCTTTCTCTGCCCACCTGACACCCTTCCTCCCGTAGAAAACTAATAATAGAAGGAAGTCCTCATACATGTAGGAAAGTGAAATTAATTCTGAGAAGAAGGGAGAATAAAACGTTTAGTCAGGCACTGGATCGTGAGACACAAGCAAAGGAATCTCATACATGTATTAATGAACTTTGAATGCATCCTGTGAAAGATGAGCCGTCTTTTTAAGTGGAGGACTGATATGCTCATACTTGTATTTTGATAAATCACTTGGTAGCTTTAGGAAGGGTAGATTTGAGGTGACAAAATTCTGAGACCAGTTGACAGATTAGGAAGTTGTGTGGATAACACAGGCAAAGATGATGGTGATGTGTCCTAAGGAAATCACATCAGGGTGAGGACTTAGAATAAGTTAGAGTGGAAGACATGTTGGTTTCAAGCTGTGAAATCGACTTTCAGATACATGTGAGGCCTTTGGATATACTGATAATGGACTTTCTTGGCTAGATGTATGAACTTGGGAGGTTTATCCAACAGCTTTCTTATACGTCACTGGAATAAAAGTGAAAGAAAGTGAGTGACAGAGGGAAATGAGAAGACAGCTTAAAACTGAGGTCTGCTAATTTCAGAGAGTGGCAGCAATAAAACTTGGGAGCAATTAATTTTTTAAAAGAAAAACCATGATTCTTTTGGGAAAATCATGGCAGTGGTTGCCTCTGGGAAGGATGTATTTAAGGGACCAAGACCAGAAGTCTGAATGAGAAGGCTCTTATTCAAGAAATAAGGGGAGTTTGAATTAGAATATCAGCTGATGGTTATTCAGGAAACAGAATGAAAAGGTTCGAGAAGTATGACAGGGAACTCGAGCCATCTAGACGAGCTCATCAGGTGGATGGTGGACAGACCATGAGGATGAAGCTCAGAAGTGTGGATTGCAAGTGCAAGTCAGGAAACTAGTTTTTTGGGTATCAAAACCATCAGAGTGTATGAGAGCTTGTGAGATGGGTAGTGAACCAAAGATGGCAGCTCAGGGAGCAATTTTATTCGCAGCAAAACGGCACACTCTGATCACTGCGAGATGCGACATCCACTGGAAGCCATTTAGAGAATTGGGGGTTCCACAATGAAAGGCTCCACTCGCTTTTTTTCAGTAAAGTTTATTGGGGTGACAATTGTTAGTAAAATCACATAGATTTCGGTGTACAATTCTGTAACACATCATCTATATATCACATTGTGTGTTTACTACCCAGAGTCAGTTGTCTTTCCATCACCATATATTTGTCCCCAATACCCTCCTCTACCACCCTGCTCCCACCTTGCCCTCTGGTAACCACTAAACTATTGTCTGTCACTCTGAGTTTCTGTTTCTTCATTTGTTTCTCTTGTTCTTTTTTTGTTTTCAGTTGTATATACTACATATCAGTGAAATCATACGGTTGCGTACTTTTTCTGATGACTAGTTTCGCTTAGCATTATTATATCAAGATCCATCCATGTTGTCGCAAATGGAACTATTGCATGGTTTCTTCCGACAGAATGTATTTCCATTGTGTATATACATCACAACTTCTTTATGCATTCATCTATCAAAGACAATTTGGATTTAAAATATCTTGGCAATGAACTGAGGAGCACATATGTCTTTATGGATAAATGTTTTCTGATTCATTTTTTGGTATATGCCCAGGAGAGGGATCGCAGTGTCCACTCTTAACGCTGTAGTTTTGCATACATGTGCTTTGTTGAGCCATCGTTCCTGTACTGCCACCTCTCCGCACATACTTGTTGGTTCTGCCTAAAGATTTAAATCTCACCCTTGTGGATCCTCCTCCTGTCCTTAGTTGTTTCCTTCTTCTTTGTCCTCTTGTTTTACATCATTTATCACATTCCATGTAGGTGATGGTGCCACTGTGCATTTGTTTTACTTTAGAAGTTAAGCGACACTTTGTTCATCTTTATGTCCCTAAATCCTATTTACATTATGATGCCTAATAAATGTCCTTTTAATGCCTAGCCTACAACAGAAATGCCACGGAAACTGTAGGTGGTTTCAAGTTGAGCTGCAAGGTGGACTTTAGAACACGTCGGTGCAATTTTGATCATTTCAAAGACAGAGACCTGTGCTTTGAAATCTTGATTTTAATATGGCCTGTGGCTATGTAGTTTCTGTGTATGGATACTGCCTACGATTTCTATCTTGCGTTTTTTAATGTTGTACCTTTTGAAGAAATTTAACAAAGTTTTATAGGAAAATTTAGTCTTTTTGGCTCTGATTTGTGAGCAAGATGGTTTTGTGTTATTTTTCTTTTTCCAAATCCGTGGTTTTTATTCTGACTTGGGGTTAAGCGGGTGCCTATCATCAAGCAAGTTGATGTGAGTTGCTCATTAATAGGATTCAAAGAACTCTAGGATGGCTATAGTGTTTTTGACAATGTAATATTTATATTCTGGCAATCGCTTTATCTGAACCAGAATCCTGAATAATAATTGATCATTTACGCTCAGTGGTATGACTAAGATATTGACACAACGTAAGTAAGAATTGTCCTGTGTTTCCCCCTGTTTTGTAGGCCATGCAACACCTACCTCAAATTCAAGTAGCGGCACTGTCCCTGTGTCTCAAACCTGTGAAAGCTCCAAAGGAGTGAACAACTTCAAGACACCGGAGAAAAGCTGGGACTGTTGCGTGTGCTTAGTACACAATAAAGCAGATGCCACCCGATGTGCAGTCTGTGATAGTTCAAAGGCCGGCGCCAATTCTGCGCTTAAAGGTAGGAATTGGTAAACAGCCTCTTTGTTTGCCATTTTAAAGTGATGTTTGCAAAAAGCTTTAGATTTAAAATTGGAAATTCATGTAAATTGAAAATTCTCTATTGATAATTCATGTAAAATGAGGTAGTGTCTTGGACTTTTAGTTCACATTTACCTGTGAAATGGTGTGAAATTGCATTGTTTGGGTTTCAGCAGTGAGGTATCTTTTCTGTAGCATGGTAGACAACTGTTGTGTTTTGTGTTACTGAGTCTGAGGGAGTCTGAGGTTTTCATTTTAACTGTTAACCATCCTTTTTCATCTAGATGAGTTTTCTGGCTCTTATGGGACTGGAATTTAAACCCCTAGAACCTTATTGTAGTAATCTAGTCTTGGGCTTTAATTTCCCAGAGTACGTCCCCGACTAGTAATCCTCTTACTATTTTGTTGTGCTGTACTATCTGGAGGTTAGAAAATTCAAGTCTTTATATTCCTGTATGAATTATTTCATATTTCATATGAGACACACCCCAGTCCCAATTTTGACACAAGCTTTCAGAAGAGCACTGCTTCTTGGCCCACTGCAGTTCCTTCTGGAGCTGTTAACTCCTGACCTGTCCCCATATTCTGTACCTGTAGTGCAGTAATTGCCAAACCTTTTAATGTGTGTGTTTGAGGCAGAGGTGATAACTAATTATTGTTTTTGGCACCCGTTTTTTCAGCTCTGTGTGTTATATCACCTAAGGTATTTTAGAAGCCTGGTGGACAGTCATTAGCTCCTGAGAATCCGATGCCATTTTTCACTTAATTTTCTTAGGGTAGGGAAATAGAGTGTGGAATCATTAAAGGGGGAATTCTGAAGATGAGGCCTTGCAAAGCTTGTCTGTCGTTTGTTTATTTATACACAGGTTAGCAGAGCTAAGGAAGAATATTGTGGACCCTTTAATTTTTCCTGTTTTGAGGCACTCAGTCAAGTACTTCATTTCTAGTTCAGCCCCCTACAGAAAAGCGTTAACAAACCATGACTTTGGACTTGTCAGTAGAGGATTCTTTATGTTTTTACTATGGCTTCCACTCCTGTAATGTTTTGGTTCTTTGACTAAAAACGGGTTTCAGTTTGTTAAATGCTTTGGTAAATACTCATTCACAAGACTTAAAAATCAATTTATGACAGGAATCACAGTGAACACACTATCTCTTTGGCACATTGTGTCTCCTTACTCCCCTATCAGACATGGTGATAGCTATGGTGAGTTTCGTATACTCTTTCAAATTTTCTCTGTGGACAACATGAGCAAATATACTCTTACTCTGTCTATTGTTATTCCCCCCTACCTTGTTTGTGAAGGTTGTGTATCTTATTGCTTTTCTGCCGCTTGATTTTACAATGGATTAAGTTGGACACATAGTCTTCAATGTTCCCTTATGGCTGCCTGGCTGCGTATGGCATTTTCCATGTCTCTGAGTTTATGTTGACAAAGAGACTCCTTGGTAGAATTGCTGGATCAAACAATATACATGTTTGTAATTGTTTAAACATATTGAGAAAAAGCCTTCTCTCATTTTGTGCTAATTTTACACACCCACCTGTTACATAGAAAGTGTCTGTGTTGCCTAGTCTCTTCGTCAACAAAGTTTATCAAACTTGTGTGACCTCTGCCAGTCTCTACAGATGAATAGTAGTGTTTGAATAATTGTGAGGATTGGGATATAGTTCTCATGTAGAGCATTGGGCAATTTAGTTTATGTTTCCTGCCATTGCTAATATTCCTGAAAGTAGGCCTTTCAAAGTTACTCCTCTGACCCTTTGGTTTGTAAGGTTTAACGTTTTCTTTGAGAGGATAACATTAATTCAATGTCTTTCGTATTTTTGAAGGTTTTGGCACATCCTCAACCTTGAACCCAGCAGCCCCATCATTCAAATTTGGTATCTCGTCGTCCTCATCTGCGCCTTCGCAGACTTTAACAAGTGTTGGAGATGTTCAATTCGAAGGCCAGGGAGGCTTGGAAGTAGATTTGTCATCATATTTTGCGTGTTTGAACCTTACGAGTGAAGGCTTTGATTCTTCTAAAGCAACAGGAGATGTTCAATGTAGAGTTTCATCTGATTCTAAACGTAAAGACAGTAAGGACAGTAAGAATGATAATTTTCAGTTTGGACTTTCTTCTGCTTTAAGCCACCCAGCTCCTTTAGACCCACCTCAGTCTTCGGTGTGTCATTTTGGGCAGCAAGAAAAGAAGGAGGAAGGGCCCAAAGCTTCATCTGTAGGCTTTAGCTTTGGTACGGGAGATATTAACCCCACCCCTGCTGCTACCTGCTCTGAGGTGCCCTCAGAGTACAAGGACACATTCAGCATTGGAAGCACAGAATCAAAGGGTGCCTCAGTGTCTCGTTTCACATGTAAGACGTCAGAAGCAAAAAACGAAGAAAGACTTGTTACCAAAAGAGGGGTCACTTTAGGCAATGTGGACCCTGCTGCTGTACCATCGGCCTCATTGTTTGTTTGTGGAAGGACAGAAGAGAAAGAGCGAGACCCTGTCACTCCTACTTCTCGAATGTTTCGAAAGAAGACTGACAAAGAAGAACCAAAGAGTCAACCAGTGACTTCCTTTGAGAATTCCAAGCAAAGGAAACGTGGGACTTCTTCAAATTCGACCGTGAGTTCCAATGTGGAAAATCCATCAGAAAAGAAATCTGAACAACCATCAAAGGCCATTTGTGCTCTTGGATCTCAAACCACTGCCGCAGCTGGTAAGTATTAAAAAGTCCAGCCGTGGTGTCCCATGACAGTTTTTATGTGATGTACTCGCTTTTACTTTTGTCTTTCAATCTGAGGTGTGTCTCGTATACCCAGCACATGTATGGTATGTCCAGAGAATGTCTCATGAAGAGGTAGTCAGATTGCCTTAAGCAAAGTTTGTGGCTGCATACTAATGGAGATACCTGTACCTGTGTGCTATCTGCCAGAGAGACTGCCTTGAGAGTCAATTACTGAAACATCAGTGATAAAGTCTGACACAGGCAGCGAACACATGAATTAGGTTTGAATTTCTCCTCTTTCTCTGCTCTAATTTTAGACTTACTAAAGATTTACATCTGGAAATGGTTCTGTGCTGTTCTAGAGACACTGTTATATAATTATTTGGTACAGACAGATGGTGACATGGATGGTAATGAAACATGATATGATCTTCCGGGGACTTGTGTGTGTAGTTTGGTCTCTACATTGAAAAGCTCTGGAGTTATTAGCCTACACCCCTGTCTAACCGCAAGGGCCGAACTATTTCTAATTCCTGCCGGACATCTCCATGAGAATGAGATTTCCGCATCTTCATTCTGAATTATCTTTCTCTGCCCACCTGACACCCTTCCTCCCGTAGAAAACTAATAATAGAAGGAAGTCCTCATACATGTAGGAAAGTGAAATTAATTCTGAGAAGAAGGGAGAATAAAACGTTTAGTCAGGCACTGGATCGTGAGACACAAGCAAAGGAATCTCATACATGTATTAATGAACTTTGAATGCATCCTGTGAAAGATGAGCCGTCTTTTTAAGTGGAGGACTGATATGCTCATACTTGTATTTTGATAAATCACTTGGTAGCTTTAGGAAGGGTAGATTTGAGGTGACAAAATTCTGAGACCAGTTGACAGATTAGGAAGTTGTGTGGATAACACAGGCAAAGATGATGGTGATGTGTCCTAAGGAAATCACATCAGGGTGAGGACTTAGAATAAGTTAGAGTGGAAGACATGTTGGTTTCAAACTGTGAAATCGACTTTCAGATACATGTGAGGCCTTTGGATATACTGATAATGGACTTTCTTGGCTAGATGTATGAACTTGGGAGGTTTATCCAACAGCTTTCTTATACGTCACTGGAATAAAAGTGAAAGAAAGTGAGTGACAGAGGGAAATGAGAAGACAGCTTAAAACTGAGGTCTGCTAATTTCAGAGAGTGGCAGCAATAAAACTTGGGAGCAATTAATTTTTTAAAAGAAAAACCATGATTCTTTTGGGAAAATCATGGCAGTGGTTGCCTCTGGGAAGGATGTATTTAAGGGACCAAGACCAGAAGTCTGAATGAGAAGGCTCTTATTCAAGAAATAAGGGGAGTTTGAATTAGAATATCAGCTGATGGTTATTCAGGAAACAGAATGAAAAGGTTCGAGAAGTATGACAGGGAACTCGAGCCATCTAGACGAGCTCATCAGGTGGATGGTGGACAGACCATGAGGATGAAGCTCAGAAGTGTGGATTGCAAGTGCAAGTCAGGAAACTAGTTTTTTGGGTATCAAAACCATCAGAGTGTATGAGAGCTTGTGAGATGGGTAGTGAACCAAAGATGGCAGCTCAGGGAGCAATTTTATTCGCAGCAAAACGGCACACTCTGATCACTGCGAGATGCGACATCCACTGGAAGCCATTTAGAGAATTGGGGGTTCCACAATGAAAGGCTCCACTCGCTTTTTTTCAGTAAAGTTTATTGGGGTGACAATTGTTAGTAAAATCACATAGATTTCGGTGTACAATTCTGTAACACATCATCTATATATCACATTGTGTGTTTACTACCCAGAGTCAGTTGTCTTTCCATCACCATATATTTGTCCCCAATACCCTCCTCTACCACCCTGCTCCCACCTTGCCCTCTGGTAACCACTAAACTATTGTCTGTCACTCTGAGTTTCTGTTTCTTCATTTGTTTCTCTTGTTCTTTTTTTGTTTTCAGTTGTATATACTACATATCAGTGAAATCATACGGTTGCGTACTTTTTCTGATGACTAGTTTCGCTTAGCATTATTATATCAAGATCCATCCATGTTGTCGCAAATGGAACTATTGCATGGTTTCTTCCGACAGAATGTATTTCCATTGTGTATATACATCACAACTTCTTTATGCATTCATCTATCAAAGACAATTTGGATTTAAAATATCTTGGCAATGAACTGAGGAGCACATATGTCTTTATGGATAAATGTTTTCTGATTCATTTTTTGGTATATGCCCAGGAGAGGGATCGCAGTGTCCACTCTTAACGCTGTAGTTTTGCATACATGTGCTTTGTTGAGCCATCGTTCCTGTACTGCCACCTCTCCGCACATACTTGTTGGTTCTGCCTAAAGATTTAAATCTCACCCTTGTGGATCCTCCTCCTGTCCTTAGTTGTTTCCTTCTTCTTTGTCCTCTTGTTTTACATCATTTATCACATTCCATGTAGGTGATGGTGCCACTGTGCATTTGTTTTACTTTAGAAGTTAAGCGACACTTTGTTCATCTTTATGTCCCTAAATCCTATTTACATTATGATGCCTAATAAATGTCCTTTTAATGCCTAGCCTACAACAGAAATGCCACGGAAACTGTAGGTGGTTTCAAGTTGAGCTGCAAGGTGGACTTTAGAACACGTCGGTGCAATTTTGATCATTTCAAAGACAGAGACCTGTGCTTTGAAATCTTGATTTTAATATGGCCTGTGGCTATGTAGTTTCTGTGTATGGATACTGCCTACGATTTCTATCTTGCGTTTTTTAATGTTGTACCTTTTGAAGAAATTTAACAAAGTTTTATAGGAAAATTTAGTCTTTTTGGCTCTGATTTGTGAGCAAGATGGTTTTGTGTTATTTTTCTTTTTCCAAATCCGTGGTTTTTATTCTGACTTGGGGTTAAGCGGGTGCCTATCATCAAGCAAGTTGATGTGAGTTGCTCATTAATAGGATTCAAAGAACTCTAGGATGGCTATAGTGTTTTTGACAATGTAATATTTATATTCTGGCAATCGCTTTATCTGAACCAGAATCCTGAATAATAATTGATCATTTACGCTCAGTGGTATGACTAAGATATTGACACAACGTAAGTAAGAATTGTCCTGTGTTTCCCCCTGTTTTGTAGGCCATGCAACACCTACCTCAAATTCAAGTAGCGGCACTGTCCCTGTGTCTCAAACCTGTGAAAGCTCCAAAGGAGTGAACAACTTCAAGACACCGGAGGAAAGCTGGGACTGTTGCGTGTGCTTAGTGCACAATAAAGCAGATGCCACCCGATGTGCAGTCTGTGATAGTTCAAAGGCCGGCGCCAATTCTGCGCTTAAAGGTAGGAATTGGTAAACAGCCTCTTTGTTTGCCATTTTAAAGTGATGTTTGCAAAAAGCTTTAGATTTAAAATTGGAAATTCATGTAAATTGAAAATTCTCTATTGATAATTCATGTAAAATGAGGTAGTGTCTTGGACTTTTAGTTCACATTTACCTGTGAAATGGTGTGAAATTGCATTGTTTGGGTTTCAGCAGTGAGGTATCTTTTCTGTAGCATGGTAGACAACTGTTGTGTTTTGTGTTACTGAGTCTGAGGGAGTCTGAGGTTTTCATTTTAACTGTTAACCATCCTTTTTCATCTAGATGAGTTTTCTGGCTCTTATGGGACTGGAATTTAAACCCCTAGAACCTTATTGTAGTAATCTAGTCTTGGGCTTTAATTTCCCAGAGTACGTCCCCGACTAGTAATCCTCTTACTATTTTGTTGTGCTGTACTATCTGGAGGTTAGAAAATTCAAGTCTTTATATTCCTGTATGAATTATTTCATATTTCATATGAGACACACCCCAATCCCAATTTTGACACAGGCTTTCAGAAGAGCACTGCTTCTTGGCCCACTGCAGTTCCTTCTGGAGCTGTTAACTCCTGACCTGTCCCCATATTCTGTACCTGTAGTGCAGTAATTGCCATACCTTTAAATGTGTGTGTTTGAGGCAGAGGTGATAACTAATTATTGTTTTTGGCACCCGTTTTTTCAGCTCTGTGTGTTATATCACCTAAGGTATTTTAGAAGTCAGGTGGACAGTCATTAGCTCCTGAGAATCTGATGCCATTTTTCACTTAATTTTCTTAGGGTAGGGAAATAGAGTGTGGAATCATTAAAGGGGGAATTCTGAAGATGAGGCCTTGCAAAGCTTGTCTGTCGTTTGTTTATTTATACACAGGTTAGCAGAGCTAAGGAAGAATATTGTGGACCCTTTAATTTTTCCTGTTTTGAGGCACTCAGTCAAGTACTTCATTTCTAGTTCAGCCCCCTACAGAAAAGCGTTAACAAACCATGACTTTGGACTTGTCAGTAGAGGATTCTTTATGTTTTTACTATGGCTTCCACTCCTGTAATGTTTTGGTTCTTTGACTAAAAACGGGTTTCAGTTTGTTAAATGCTTTGGTAAATACTCATTCACAAGACTTAAAAATCAATTTATGACAGGAATCACAGTGAACACACTATCTCTTTGGCACATTGTGTCTCCTTACTCCCCTATCAGACATGGTGATAGCTATGGTGAGTTTCGTATACTCTTTCAAATTTTCTCTGTGGACAACATGAGCAAATATACTCTTACTCTGTGTATTGTTATTCCCCCCTACCTTGTTTGTGAAGGTTGTGTATCTTATTGCCTTTCTGCCGCTTGATTTTACAATGGATTAAGTTGGACACATAGTCTTCAATGTTCCCTTATGGCTGCCTGGCTGCCTATGGCATTTTCCATGTCTCTGAGTTTATCTTGACAAAGAGACTCCTTGGTAGAATTGCTGGATCAAACAATATACATGTTTGTAATTGTTTAAACATATTGAGAAAAGCCTTCTCTCATTTTGTGCTAATTTTACACACCCACCTGTTACATAGAAAGTGTCTGTGTTGCCTAGTCTCTTCGTCAACAAAGTTTATCAAACTTGTGTGACCTCTGCCAGTCTCTACAGATGAATAGTAGTGTTTGAATAATTGTGAGGATTGGGATATAGTTCTCATGTAGAGCATTGGGCAATTTAGTTTATGTTTCCTGCCATTGCTAATATTCCTGAAAGTAGGCCTATTAAAGTTACTCCTCTGACCCTTTGGTTTGTAAGGTTTAACGTTTTCTTTGAGAGGATAACATTAATTCAATGTCTTTCGTATTTTTGAAGGTTTTGGCACATCCTCAACCTTGAACCCAGCAGCCCCATCATTCAAATTTGGTATCTCGTCGTCCTCATCTGCGCCTTCGCAGACTTTAACAAGTGTTGGAGATGTTCAATTCGAAGGCCAGGGAGGCTTGGAAGTAGATTTGTCATCATATTTTGCGTGTTTGAACCTTACGAGTGAAGGCTTTGATTCTTCTAAAGCAACAGGAGATGTTCAATGTAGAGTTTCATCTGATTCTAAACGTAAAGACAGTAAGGACAGTAAGAATGATAATTTTCAGTTTGGACTTTCTTCTGCTTTAAGCCACCCAGCTCCTTTAGACCCACCTCAGTCTTCGGTGTGTCATTTTGGGCAGCAAGAAAAGAAGGAGGAAGGGCCCAAAACTTCATCTGTAGGCTTTAGCTTTGGTACGGGAGATATTAACCCCACCCCTGCTGCTACCTGCTCTGAGGTGCCCTCTGAGTACAAGGACACATTCAGCATTGGAAGCACAGAATCAAAGGGTGCCTCAGTGTCTCGTTTCACATGTAAGACGTCAGAAGCAAAAAACGAAGAAAGACTTGTTACCAAAAGAGGGGTCACTTTAGGCAATGTGGACCCTGCTGCTGTACCATCGACCTCATTGTTTGTTTGTGGAAGGACAGAAGAAAAAGAGCGAGACCCTGTCACTCCTACTTCTCGAATGTTTCGAAAGAAGACTGACAAAGAAGAACCAAAGAGTCAACCAGTGACTTCCTTTGAGAATTCCAAGCAAAGGAAACGTGGGACTTCTTCAAATTCGACCGTGAGTTCCAATGTGGAAAATCCATCAGAAAAGAAATCTGAACAACCATCAAAGGCCATTTGTGCTCTTGGATCTCAAACCACTGCCGCAGCTGGTAAGTATTAAAAAGTCCAGCCGTGGTGTCCCATGACAGTTTTTATGTGATGTACTCGCTTTTACTTTTGTCTTTCAATCTGAGGTGTGTCTCGTATACCCAGCACATGTATGGTATGTCCAGAGAATGTCTCATGAAGAGGTAGTCAGATTGCCTTATGCAAAGTTTGTGGCTGCATATTAATGGAGATACCTGTACCTGTGTCCTATGTGCCAGAGAGACTGCCTTGACAGTCAGTTACTGAAATATCAACGATAAAGGGTGACTTAGGCAACGAGAAAATAGTTAGGTTTTTTTTTTTTTTTTTTTTTTTTTTAATTTATTTATTAGTTTCAGGTGTACAAAACAAGGTAATACTTAGACGTTCATCATTTATATCCCTCATACTGTGAACCCCCCTCCCCCCATCCACTATCCCTCCGACCTCACACTGAACCATCACATTATATATATAAAATTATAGTTGGCATTCATTAATGTTTAGCTTCTGATGTACAATGCCATGATCAGGTATCCACAGTATCCCTGAGGTGGTCTCCCAAATAGGACGCATGTCCATCGGATACCCAACAAAATCTTTACAACATTATAGAATACCTTCCCCAAATTAATTTTCAAAAGAAAAACCCTGAGGCCATCTTGTGGTTACCAGCTGCTTCCAAATCCCTTCACCTTTCCCCTTATCCCCAACCCCCTCCCACACACCCATCTAACCACTCTCGGTTTTTTCTCTGCGTCCCCAAAACTGACTCTGATTAGTTCATTCATAGTCTTTTCTTTAGATTCCATATATAAGTGAGATCATATGGTACTTGTCTTTCTCTTTCTGACTTATTTCACTTAACATAATGTTCTCTAGATCCATCCATGTTGCTGCAAATGATAAGATTTCTTTCTTCTTTATGGCTGCGTAATACTCCATTGTATAAATGTACCACAGCTTCTTAATCCAGTCATCTACCGATGGGCATTTTGGTTGTTTCCATATCTTGGCTATTGTGTAAAGTGCTGCAATAAACATAGGAGTGCATACAGATTTTTGAATTGGAGTTTTGGATTTCTCCGGGTAGATGCCTAGGAGTGGAATTACTGGATCATAGGGGTAGTTCCATTTTCAGATTCCTGAGATACCTCCATACTGTTTTCCATAGTGGCTGCACTAATCTGCAGTCCCACCAACAGTGCACTAGCGTTCCCTTTTCTCCACATCCGCGCCAGCATTTGTTGTTTGTTGATTTATTGATAATAGCCATTTTGACTGGAGTGAGGTGGTATCTCATTGTGGTTTTTATTTGCATTTCTCTGATGGTTAGTGAGGTTGAGCATTTCTTCATATGTCTTCTTGCCTTCTGTATGTCCTTCTTAGAGAAATGTCTCCCCAAGTCCTCTGCCCATTTTTTAATTGGGTTGTTTGTTTTTTTGGAGTTGAGTTGAGTAAGTTTTTTATAGATTTGTGATATTAATCCCTTATCAGATATATCATTGGCAAATATCTTTTCCCATACAGTAGGATCCCTTTTTGTTTTATTGATGGTTTCCTTTGCTGTGAAAAAACTTTTTAGTTTGATGTAATCCCACATGTTTATTTTTTCTCTTACTTCGCTCGCGCGAGGGGATATATCAGTGAAAATCTTACTCCGGGTAATGTCCATGAAGTTTCTTCCTATATTTTCTTCTAGATATTTTATGGTTTCAGATCTTACATTTAAGTCTTTAAGCCATTTTGAATTTGTTTTTGTATATGGTGTAAGGAGGTGGTCCAGCTTCATTTTCTTGCATGTGTCCGTCCAGGTTTCCCAACACCACTTATTGAACAGACTATCTTTACCCCATCGTACATTCTTGCTTCCATTGTCGTAGATTAGATGGGCATATAGGCATGGATTTATGTCTGGACTCTCTATTCTGTTCCATTGATCTATGTATCTATTTTTATGCCAGTACCATGTTGTTTTGATTACTGTAGCCTTGTAGTATAGTTTGAAATCAGGTATCGTTATACCTCCCACTTTGTTCTTATTTCTCAAGATTGCTGAGGCTATCCGGGGTCTTTTATGGTCCCATATAAATTTTAGGATTATATGTTCTATTTCTGTGAAAAACGTCGTTGGTAGTTTGATAGGAATTGCGTTGAATATGTATATTGCCTTAGGCAGTATGGACAGAAATTAGTTAGGTTTGAGTTTCTCCTGTTTCTCTGTCAAAAATTAGACTTACTAACGATTTACATCTGTAAATGTTTCTGCTATGTCTTTATAATATGGTTATATAAGTATTTGGTTATAATTATTCAGACATATGGTAACATGGATGCTAATCAAACATGATATGAGCATCCTGGGACTCATATGTATAGTTTTATGTTTACATTGACAAGCTCTTGAGTTTTTAGCCTAGACCCATGTCAGATCACCAGGTCTGAGCCCTGTTTGTATTAACTTGGACATCTCCATGGGAATGAGATCTCAGAATCTTCATTCTGATTTATCTGTCTCTTCCCACCTGAAAACTCTCCTCCCCTGAAATAATAATAATAATAACAATAATAAAGAAGAAGCTCTGATGGATGCACGAAAGTGAAATTGATTCTCAGCTGAAGGGAGAAAAACACTTTGCGTCAAGCAATAAATTGTGAGACACAAGGAAGGAAAGCTCATAGATGTATTAATGAAGCTTGAATTCATCCTGTGAAAGATGAGCCATCGTTTTAAGTAGAGAAGTGATACGATCAAATTGTAATTTAAAAAAAAAATTGTAATTTGATACATCACTTGGTAGCTTTATGAAGGATACATTTGGAGGTGACGAAATTTGGAGACCAGGGGACAGTTTAGGAAGTTGTGTGGATAATACAGGCAAAGATGATGGTGATGTGTACTAAGGAAATCACATCAGGGTGAGGACTTAGAATAAGTTATTGTGGAAGACATGTTGATTTCAAGCTGTGAAATTGACTTTTGGATTTATGTGAAGCCTTTGGATATAGTGATAATGAACTTTCTGGGCTAGAGGTACAGATTTCTGAGTCATTATCCAGCAGTTTTCTAATACGTCATGGCAATAAAAATGACGGAAAATGAGTGAGCAGAGTGAATAGAAAAGACCTCTTAACACTGAGGTCTGTTACATTAAGGGAGTGGCAGCAATAAAACTTTGCAGCAGTTATTTTTTTTTTAAAGGACTAACCACACAGGAAAATCATGACACTGGTTGCTTCTTGGGAGGATGGATTTAAGGGACCAAAACCAGAGGTCTCAATAAGAAGGCTCTTAATCAAGAAATAAAGGGAGCTCGAACTAGAATAGCAGCAGATGGCCAGTCAGGAAAAGAGAATGGAGACGGCTTGAGAAATATGTCAGGGAAGAGGAGCCATCCAGCCAAGGTAATCAGGTGGATGGTGGAGAGACCATGGGGATGAAGCTCAGAAGTGTGGATTACAGGTACAAGTCAGGAACATGTTTTTTTGGTGATTCAAACCATCCGAGAGGATGAGAGCTTGTGAGATGGGTAGTGCACCAAAGATGTTAACTCAGCAGCAGTTTTATTGGCAGCAAAATGGCGAGCTGAGGTCACTGGGAGAAGCGACATCAACTGGAGACCATTTAGAGAACTGGGAGTTCCAGAATGAAAGGCTCCACTCTTAGCACTTTATTTCTGCATACATGTGCTTTGCTGAGCCATGTTTCCTATGCCACCTCCTCTGCACACATACTTGCTAGGTCTGCTTAACAATTTAAATCTCACCTGTGTGGATCCTCCTCATGCCCCTTAGTCATTTCTTTCTTCTTTGTCCTCTTATATTAGATCATTTACCACTTTCCATGAGGGTGAGGTGCTACTGTGCATTTGTTTTACTTTAGAAGTTAAGCAACATTTTATTCATCTTTATGTCCCCAGATCCCAAGTACATTATGATGCTTAATAAATGTCTGGTAAAAGGCTAGCTTATGTTAACGTATTTTGAACACAGTAGGTGTTCAATAGTGGACAGTAGAACACTTTAATGTAAAAATGATAATTTTAAAGGCTGTGACCTGTGCTTTGAAATCTTGGATTTAATGTGGTCTGTGGCCGTGTATTATCCGTGTTAGGATATTACCTACTATTTATAGCTTATATTTTGCAATTCTGTACTGTTTAAAGAAATTTGATAATGATTTTAAAGGAAAATTTAGTCTCTTCAGCTCTGATTTGTGTGTACGATTTTCTGATAGTCCGTGGCTATTATTTCCACTTAGGGCTCAGTGGGTGTTTATCACCGAGCGAGGTGAGTGGGCGCTGCTCCTTTATAAGATTCATAGAACTCTAAGATGGCTGTGCTGTTTTTCACCATGTAATGCTTATATTCTGGCAATCTCTCTATCCTAATCAGAAAGACTAATAAAAATTGAACATTTAGACTCAGTGGTGTCAGTAAGATATTGACATAATGTAAATTAGAATTTTCCTGAGTTTCCCCACTGTTTTTTAGGCCATTCAGTACGTTCTTCAAATAACAGCCCTGTCCCTGTGTCTCTCTCCTCAGGAGGCTGCCTAGGATTGGATAAGTTCAAGAAACCGGAGGGAAGCTGGGACTGTGAAATTTGCCTAGTACAGAATAAAGCAGATAACATCCAATGTGTAACCTGTAAAAGTGCAAAGCCAGGCACAAATTCTGAGTTTAAAGGTGAGGAGTTCATAAAAAGCCTCCTTGTATTGCCATTTCAAGCTGACATGTTTGCAAAAAGCTTCAGTTTTAAAATTATTCATTCTCTATTGAAATGTTATGTAAAATGGGGCATTGTCCTCGTCATTTAGTTCATACTTACCTCTGAGTTACTGTGAAATTGGATTATTTATTTGGTTGTCAGCAGTGATGTATCTTTTCTGCAGCTAGATAAAGAACTATTGTGTCTCGTGTTACCGAGTTTCAGATAGTTTTAGCTTTTAAATTTTAGAGGCCCTTTGGCATCTAGATGGATTTCCTCTCTTTTATGGGACTGAAATTTATACCCCTAGAACCTTATTATAAGTAATCTGGACTTGGGCTTTAACTCCCCAGATTATGTCCCAGAATAATATTTTTCTTACTATTTTGTTATATAAACATATAGGAAGAAGCTCTGAAAGATATTTATGCTAATGTACGTGGAGCCAGAATTTTCGAGTCTTCTTATTTGTGTATGAATTATTCCATATTTCATATGAGACACATTGCAGTGAAAATTTTTGAGAAAGACTTTTGGAAGATCACTCTTTCCAGTCTCCTTTAGTTCCTTCTGTAGTGGTTACATCATGGTCCCGTTCCCATATTCTCTACCTGTAGCACAGTAATTGCCATGCATTTAAACATGTCCCGTTGAGGCAGAGGTGATAACTAATTATTGTCTTTGGCACTTGTGCTCTTAGCTTTCTGTGTAATATCACCTAAAGTATTTTAGAGACCAGGTGGATAGTCATTAGCTCCTGAGAATCTGATGCCATCTTTCAATTAAGTTTCTTAGGGTAAGAAAATAGGGTGTGTAATCATTAAAGAGGGATTTCTGAAGATGAAGGTTTGGAAAGCTTGGCTGTTACTTGTCTTTATTTATACACAGGTTAACAGAGCTAAGGATAAATATCGTGGGCGCTTTAGTAATTCCTGTTTTGAGGCACTCAGTCAAGTGCTTCATTTCTATTCAGTCAGCTACAGAAAAGCATTTGAAATCAAGATTTTGGTCTTGTTATTTGAGTATGAGGTATGATCAAAAAGTATGGTGAATTTTGACATTAACAAAAATTATTACAGTAAAACACACATTGCCATTAATCCCCCTCAAAGTCCTCCCCCTCACTTTGAACACACTTATCCCATTGTTGTTGTGGAAGTTCTGGAAGTCGCCTTTCGTGAGTGTCTTTAGTTGCTCTGTCATGGCTTCCTAGATGTGCTGAATCAATTCAAAACATTTACTTTTCATGTTCATTTTGAATTTGGGGAAGAGCCAGGAGTCTCACCGTGCCAGATCCCCTTAATAAGGTGGATGAGGACACACCATAATGTTTTCATTGGACAGAAATTGCCGTACCAGAAGTGATGTGTGACACGGAGCCTTTCTATTGTGATCAACAAATACAATGAATGCTGTTGCCGAGTGCCATCCAACAGAAAGGCAGGGTCTTTAATACGGAAAGCAGCATGTCAGACCTTGGTAACAGTGTGTGACAAGTTTCAACTTGTTCAGTGCTGTCAGTCAGGTGTGAGCTACGGTTGAGAGAAGGTGTGTTTTAAAGTGTGCTGTAAATCACCTCCATCATGACAATGCTCTGTGTCACACATTGCTTCTGGTATATGGCAATTTTTGTCAAAACATTATGGTTTGTCCTCATCCACCTTATTTACCAGGTCTGGAATGATGTGACTTCTGGCTCTTCCCAAAGTCAAAATGATTTAGGACATCGAGGCAGCCATGACAGTGCAACTCACGAAAGAGAACTTTCAGAACTGCTTCAGTAAGTGGCAAGAATGATGGGATAAGTGTGAGTGAAGTGAAGGGGAATGTTTTTAGGGGAATTAATGGCAATGTGTCTCTTATTGTGACAAATTTTTAAAAATTTAAACATTCACCGTGGTTTTTTTAAAAATCATACTTTGGTATTGTTTATGTTTTGAAGTATTTCTTCCATTCGTGTAATTCTTCAGATTGTTGACACTAAAACAGATTTTTAAAAAAAATGTTTGGGTAAATAACACATTCACAATATTTAAAAATCAAATTATGAGAAGATTTACAGAGAAAAGTGTCCCTATTGGCTCATTTTCCCTCCTTCCTCCCCGATCAAGCAACAGCCATAGCTGTGGTGATTTACTCACGACTGTTACAAAGTTTCTCTGTGGACATCATAAGCACATATGCTCTTACTCTGTATATTGTTATTTCTCTCTACTTTGTGAGTGAAGGTTGTGTACGTTGTTGCTTTCTGCCCCTTGATTTTATCATGGATTACCTTGGACACATATTCTTCACTCTTCACTTATGGCTACCTGGATTGTGTATGGCATTTTCCATGTCTCCCAGTTTATCTTTAAAGTAAAGACTCAATGGTAGAATTTCTGGGTCAAAGGATATGTATGTTTGTAATTTTTTATATATATTGACAAAACGCCTTCTGTCATTTTATGCTAATTCCTCAAAGTAGGTCTTTTCAAAGTTATTCCTCTGCCCCTTTGCATTATAAGGTTTAACATTTGTTTGAGAGGGTATCATTAATTCAATGTCTTTCATGTTTTTGAAGACTTTGGCACATCTTTCTCTTCTTCAAACCCAGCTGCCCCATCCTTCAAGTGTCCTGTGTCATCGTCCTCATCTACGTCTTCACAGATTTTAACAAGCACTAGAAATGTTCAAATTGGAGGGCCAGAAGGCTTGAAAATAACTGTGTCATCAGATTCTGGGTCTCTAAAACCCAAGAATGATGACATTAAATTTTCTAAAGCAACAAGACGTTATAAATCTAGAGTTTCCTCTGATTCTAAACCTGAAGAAGTTAAAAAAGACAGTAAGACGGGCAGCCGGATTAAACGGTTGGTGAGAGTGCCGGCTATTAATAACAAGACTGTGGGTTCAGTGACCACTGGGATGGTGGGCCGTGCCCCTCCAACTTAAATTAAAAGAGACAAATGGACCCACCCAGAGCTGAGCTGTGTACTCCACAGACAACAACTTGGAGCTCGTTGGCCCTGGGAAGAGACGTTGTTGCCATCTATATCCCATTAAAAAAATAAAATAAAATAAAAAGTAATAAAAAAAAAAGACAGAATGATTATTTTCAGTTTGGACTTTCTTCTGGTTTAAGCCATCCAATTTCTTTAGCTCCATTTCAGTTTGCCGTGTCTAATCTTGGGCAGCAAGAAAAGAAGGAGGAAGGACCCAAAGCTTCATCTGTAGGCTTTAGCTTTGGTACGGGAGTTGTTAACCCCACCCCTGCTGCTACCTGCTCTGAGGTGACCTTTGAGGATGAGGGCAGCTTCAGCTTTGGAACCACAGAAACCAAGGGTGCCTTGGTGGTGGCTCTTTTCACACGTAAGGTGTCAGAAGCGAAAAAAGCAGAAAGGCCTGCTACCAATCTATGGTTCACTTTTGGCAATACATGTGCTGTAGGTCTCATTGTTTGTGGAACGACAAGAGAGAAACAGCCAGACCCTGTCACTCCTACTTCTCGAATGTTTCAGAAGAAGACTGACAAAGAAAAAGAAAAGAGTCAACCAATATTTTCCTTTAGGAATTGTGAGCAAACCAAAGGTGAATGTTTTTCAAAGTCTGCGATTAGTTTCTTTCTCTTGCTTGCTTGCTTGCTTGCCTGCCTGCCTGCCTGCCTGCCTGCCTGCCTGCCTGCCTGCTTGCCTGCCTGCCTTCCTTCGTTCTTTCCTTCCTTCTTTCCTTCCTTCCTTCTTTCCTTCCTTCCTTCCTTCCTTCCTTCCTTCCTTCCTTCCTTCCTTCCTTCCTTCCTTCCTTCCTTTCTTTCTTTCTTTCTTAATTAAAGTTTATTGGGGTGACAATTGTTAGTAAACCTTGAGTTTCAATGTGGCAAAACCATCAGAAAAGGAATCTGCACAGCCAACAAAGGCCTTTTTTTTTTTTTAATCTCCAACCACTGCTACAGCTGGTAAGTACTAAACATTTTATTTTGATTTTTATTTACAAGCTGTCGCTACTATCTTGACAAACGCAGCAAGTCAAGGAATGGCTTACAGTGAACATAGTTGAGAGAGACAGGTAACAGAAATTTCTGGGACGTTCTGGAATTTTTCAGTTTTAACTGCTCGAAACACCCATGATGTTTTTTGTTTTATTTAAATCCCCACCGCAGAACCCAAGTGAAAAGAGTTCAAAATGGAGGATACGTGCAGCAACCGTGCCAGGGCCTTCGGGACGAGGATTGAGAAAACAAATCTTTGGATTGTTTATACTGTTATTATTATAACTTAGCTGAGGGAAGAAAAAGGGGAAGTTTGAGATGCAAACAGTTTAAGGGAGGAATATTTTGGGTATGGGGCCCAGAGGTTGTTCGTCCAAATCCCCTTGATTTTGAGGAAGATTTCTCTAGATCTGATTTTGAGAAATACATTGCTAATGGAAAGCCCATAATATTGGGCATTTCTCCGTGTCCTTGTCCCTTTTGTTCGGGATTTTATGATAAGAATTGGCGTATATCATTTGAGAAAAGAATTCATTCTTAAGTTCAAGAAATATTTGCTAACTAATGAATCTATTCACAGGCATTCATTCACAAATAGAGACAAACAGTAGTCATCAGACATTGAAGGAACTTAGACAACAGATATAATTAATCCCTGAGAACTAGAGGTGGTTATGAAAACTGAAATCCAGAAGGAAAAATGATATAGCACATTTGAAAGTTCAAAACCTGGTTGCTGAAACAAAAGCTGTCTGTGGACCATGTAGCAGAAAACACATAGCTGGTGATCAGATTAGTGAACAGGACTTTTGCAGAACACAGTGCAAAAGTACAGAGGTTGATCTAAGCTAGATGCACACGTCGCAGTGGGCTAAGAGTGTTTAGAAGGTGAGAGCACTTGGAGGAAATGTCACAGAAGGGACAGCAGGACATTTCCTAGAGATACAGAAAGACATTGGTCTTAAACATAGAAGTAGTGCAGTCATTGCTAAAGATCACTGAAATTTTAGGGCACCAAAGCCAAAATCGAAGATTTTCAGAGAGAAGAGCTATTGTCCACACACGAACAGTGATTAGATTACATTCTGACTTATAGTTTGTAACATCAAATGCTAAAAATAGTAGAGCAGGTCCTCAAATTGAAAATGGAGCGTGAGGGATATAAATGATGAACGTCTAAGTCTTACCTTGTCTTGTACACCTGAAACTAATAAATTAAAAAATAAATAAATAAATAAATAAATAAATAAATAAATAAATAAACACACACACACACACACACCAAAAAAAAAGAAAAGAAAAGGAAATGGCTTTGAACCTAGAATTCTATCACTAGCCAAATTTCATCCATGAAAAGAAAAGGCAACATATAGATGTTATCGTCAAACAAGTTGAACACCCGTGAACACTTTGGAATTAAAAATTGTAAACAAATGAAACATAAACCTGACTATAGGGAAATATGAATTTAGGAAATAGGGATAAGTAGTTTTTGTCTAAAACTACTAAACAGAGAATCAAAAGATGAATACCCATGAGGACTTTTGAATAATAAACTGGAAACAAATGAAAAAGAAACCTGAGAAAAGACTAGTATGAATTCAGCAAATAGGGATGAGTAGTTTTTGTCTATTAAACTTTTACTTGGCAATTTTAAAACACCCTTGAAAGAAAATGAAAACTATATACTATTTGGAAAGGAACAAAAGTGAGATAGGGTGTGAGCAAATTTAATCACGGTCTGTATGCTTTTTCCATTGTAAGAGATGCTCTTCACCTCCCGTGAGAGTGATGTGAGAGTGAGCCGGCGTGCTCCGTTTTCTGTCAGTCATGCCATGTGACCCACACCGTAGTGTGACCAGCCCTGTCTCTACACAGTACTGGAACTGACACCTTATTGCAAGAGCTTTTTAAAAAGTCTTCAGGAAGGCAGATGAATTCAGGATCATCATATAACAATCAGCAGCCTTCCTCCAAATGGGCACTAAATAGTTAGACAACATATCTTATTTGTATTTTCTAACATTTCTCATTGGTATTTTGTAATAGCTACACAACCATTAGATGCTGGCATAAAAGACATGTTTAACACTTGTTCCTGAGTGAGAACATTCCTCTCCCTCCTTGTCCCACTCCCAATATGATTTTGGTTCTTAGAAGGATTTTTATGGAGCTTGGCAAACAGAGCTACTTCTAAAATTCAGATGGAAGGGAAAACGCACAAGAAATCTTAGGGATGGGGCCGGCACACAGACAGATTTGCCTTAATAAGTAGCAACCCATACTATAAAGCTACAATAATTGACACAGTCTAGTAACAATAACTGTAGAGGAAACACATGCACATGTATTTAGAAATTTGGTATGTCCTGAAGGTAGAGTTATAAATTAGTGAGCAGAGGATGCACTAGTCAATGACTGCTGCAGAGAAAATTGGCTCTCATTTGGACCAGTTGAAGTCATAAGCCTGCCAGCAGAAATTGCAAAATCAAATTGACTAAAGTAAAACCATTTGCCACTATGTGAACTTGTTATCCAAACACAGTGTCCGGTTAGGTTTCCATTTAAGGCATTTAATTATTTTTATAAATCTGAGTGCTGAAGGTTTTCCTATGTAACTCACAAAATCCATAAACTATAAAGAAATCCACAAGCCAAAAGCCACATTTAATAGAACAGATGCCCATTTGATGAAGCTGTACAAAAAATAGTTCTGTTTTCTCATGATCTCTGAGATAGCAGTGTAAGCAAAGAATGCCTTCTCTGATTACTTCTTCCTAAAGATTTTTGTTTTCTTAATTTCTGTAGTCCAGATCAAGGTTCTGCAAAGCCCGATTTTAGTTTCTTGAACAACAGTTCCTCTAATTTAGGTCCACCAGCTACTTCAGTTCCTGGCAGCCTATTCGGCAGTTCCACGTCCTACTCCAGGGCAGCTGTGGCTGCCTCTGTGTACGGACAGGCCAGCACTGTGAGCAGCTTGGTCTTTGGTAACTCTGCCGGATCCAGTATGTCTCAGTCTTTGATGTTCTCTGAAGAGAGCAAACCGGCAACCACCTTCAGGAAGGGTACAGCTGTTACCACATGTGTCTCTGGTGCAGGAGGCGGCAGCAATAATACTGCAAGGTCTGGTTTCAACTTTGGAGCTGCAAGCACGCCTAGCGCTGCCTGTACTTTTACCAAAGAAAAAAACATACCCATGCATGTTGTGCTTGGATTGCCTTTAGTTATAAGAATGTCAACTCTTCGAAATAATGCAGTAAGTTTTGAAAAACCAGCATGGATCCCTTATGTCATCCATACCCACGGTGTTGGAGTTATTTACCATGTGGTACAACGTACATTTCTGTTCAAGTTTAGTATAATTAACTGTTGGAAGCAGTTTTTCTAACCTCAGCAAAAATGTTACCTGTGTTTTTTGAGACTTCTTTCTGAAATGTAAGTCAAAGGAACAAGACACTGGGGTTTATTTTATTAGACATTAAACCTCATTATGCAGTATATTCATGATTACAACATTAGCTGATTTTTTGCAATGTGTCAACTTTCTGATAAGAGGTTAGCTGTTTTCTTAGATATATTCCCTTCACATAAAAATTTTGACTGCAAAGGTCAGGGTCTTGTTAATAGAGTTTGGAGTTATATGGAGTTTGTTTTATTAAGCAGTGGTGGAGAGAATTGTATTCCTACAATTCCTAGAATCATCATTCAAACCTTGGTGGCATTTGTTCCACAATGTAAGAGTCTGAAATGAAGCTTGAAATTTACTTCAGAGTTTATGGAGACTTCTTGAGCATTATCTCGTTTTAGCTGTCATGGTGATTTAAGTGTTTCTTTGGGCCTCTAGGGGTCTCGTTTATCAGACCCTGGACCTTCAGTATCACCTGTAAGTCTATCATTTGGTGTGAACCAGACCCCAATGGTTGGACAAAGTCAAGGTGCCAGCCAGCCGAATCCTCCAGGCTTTGGATTTCCGTCATCTGGAACAGGATTTTCTGCTGGTACTCAGCCCATACCACCTGCTACTGGGAGAGCATCAAGCGGTGGCCAGCCTCCTGTGTTAGGACTACAGCCTGGTCAGCCTGCATTTGGCTCAGGAACAGCTCCTGATTCCCGTGAGTGTGTAGTAGTGATGTGGTTTGTATCCGTTCTCGGGTTTGTATGTCTCCTGTATGATTTTATTCTTGAACTTTGAAACCATTCACATCTTTCTCTCTTTTTTTTTAATTGTCTCTTGTACTTGGCAGAATGGAGACGTGTGTTTAGTCTTGCGTATAAACCAGAAGCTCAACTTTGACACAATTTTTAGCATTTTTAAGGTACTAAGGCATTTGATTAAAATGCAGTTACTTCTTAACTCTAATTTAGGTCCTAGATTCATTTAATCCATCATTTCTCCACCCGACTTTGGGGCGCTCTAGCCTAGATTTCAACTGTAGTGTTTTCTGATCCTCTCTGTGATTGGATTTTCCTCTGGAATTTATTCCCCTGTTCTACTTCTCATGCTGGGACAGTCCTACCGCGGTGTCTCATGACACTTTATATGTGATGTGCTCGCCTTTTTACTTGTGTCTTTCAATCTGAGGTGTGTCTCGTTTACACAGCACGTGTATGGTCATTCCCAGGGAAGGTTTCATGAAGGGTAGACAAATTGCTTTAGCGAAGGCTGTGGTGCATATTAATGGTGATACCTGTACCTGTATGCTATCTGCCAGAGAGACTGCCATGATAGTCAGCTACTGAATCATCAATGAAAAAGGCAAACTTAGCCTAAAAAAAAAAAAAAAAAAAAAAAAAAAATAATTTGGAGTTAGGTTTGAGTTTCTCCTGTTTCTCAGGTAAATTTTAGAGTTACTAAAGATCACCTCTGGAAATGGTTCTGTGCTGTTCTAGAAATACTGTTATATAATTATTTGTTACAGACAGATGGTGACATGGATGCTAAAAAAAATGAGGATCCTGGGACCTATATGTATAGTTGTGTCTGCAATGACAAGCTCTCGAGTTATTAGCCTAGACCCCTGTCTAAACACATGGGCTGAGGCATAGTTCTAATTCCTACTGGACATCTCCGTGAGAAGGAGATTTCAGAATCTTCATCTGAATTATCCTTCTTTTTCCACCTGACACCGTTCATCCCCTAATAAGAAGAAATAGGGAAGCACTGATGCGTGCAGAAAAGCAAAATTAATTCTGAAGTGAATGGAGAATAGCACTTTGAGTAAGGCAGTAAATTGTGCGACACAAGCAAAGTTATCTCATACAAGTGTTAATGAATTTTGAATTTATCCTGTGAAAGATGTACTTTGATATATCACTTGGTGGCTATTTGAAGAATAGATTTATTTTTCAAATTTGAACAAAATGCTGTTTTACTCTTATGCCTAAGGAATGTCGTTAATTCTGTATATAAACAACCACTTCTGAGCACTCTGCTCCTGTGTGCTGCCATTTCTTCCCTAAACTTGAGCTTTGGTCCAGCACCCTAAGGACAGCTGTAGAAGGGGGTGGGAGTGCCAGCAGTTAGCAAAACAAAGAGCTGACTGAACTAGAAAGCAGCTTGGTGGAGGATAAGGTCACCTGACCCATAACTGTTTTTACAAACCAAACACCCCTTTGTTTAAAAGGCTTTAACTTCCTCTGCACTGATCTTCAAGTAGAATCTGCATTGCTGGCCGACATCAGCTTTCCGGGCCCTCTTCTAACAAGTCCAGGAAGGACTTGGGCCAGTGCTCCTGAACCTAAATGTGTACTGAACTCCCCTGGGGTATCTGTCAGGGAGGCGCGTCTTCACATACCCATTCCCAGGTTCACTGCACCCACAGGTAGATTTCACTTTACTTCGGGTAAAACGGGGGTGTGGTTAGGAAGAGGCATAACCAGCCCTCATTTCATTGCCTGTGGAATTGAGAACCCAACAAACAGGAAGAGAACCTGGGTTTTGCTTTGGAAAGTCTCCAGAATAGTGTGATCCTTTCTAAAGTGTGAAATCTATAATAGAGAGAGGTATTTGTTGTATGAGAGTAACGTGGGATTCTGGTGATTTTTTAAAAAATTGTTTTAGTATATTTGTTATTTTTCTTTCAATAAGTTGTTTTGAGACTGTTATAGTGTGAATAACTTTTTAAGTAGTAAATACTGTTTGACTTTTGTTCTCACCTGACACGACTTAGCATGTGAGGCAGAAATAACAAGTATTTACATTAACTTTGGGTCTTGCTGTGCTTTACTTTTCCTAGAAGCTTCACCTGGGGGCCAACTTTCTCCCTTGTACAGTGTCATTTCCAGGACTGGATTCCATAGTAAACGAGATCCTGTGAGTCTCTTTAGGAGGAGCGCCAGGGTGGGGTCCCCTGAGGGTGGTCTCTGTGGGTGGGGAGGGGAGGTAGGAACAGGAGCTTGAGCTCAATGGCCTCTGCATTCCAGGGGAGCAGGACCACGACTCCTCAGTGAAAGGCAGCCAGCACTTAGTGCACACGACCCAGCATCTTTGTGCCAGGTCACCTTGATCAGCATCAGCCTCATCTTTCAAACATGCTGAGGTCTAGCGGGACCTCAGACCAGTGTGCAGATGCCATGTGCTTCATGGGCTGCCTCTTTTCCCCTCCTGAGCAGGAAGTAGCAAAGTGCGGTCACCTGGGTAAATCTACAGGTTCTGATTTTTCCAGAAAGCCTCAGAACTGAAAATCCTGGATTAATGAAGTGGCGGTATTTTTCTTTTCCCTTACAATACACACCATTGTGTAGTAAACCTCCACAATTTCAAACAAACTTATACAGTTTTCATCAGTTCTTACTGTAGACTCTGGAGTTGATACCTAAGTTTGTGTTTTTAATAAATAATGTATATTATGTATATGAAATTTGTGTCTATATTACATCTGTCTGGAGACAGACAACACTGCGCATTGAAATGCAGATAATAGTGCTTCGTAGAAATTCATTAGGTAACAGGCTTTGTTAGAGTACTACTTGGGCGATCTCTTGTATAGGAGCAAACACAAATGCTTTTATTGCCTGAGAACAAGGTTGCACATCCCTCTTTGCAGAAGAGGTTACAGAATGCTGCTCTGTGTAACCAGAGACCCTACACAGTACTGAACGATTTTGCTGTCCACTCGTTTTTTATGTGTACATATACTTTGACTGTAAATTTGGTGTCATACTCCTCTTATCCACCAGGCCACGTGCTGCCATTCTGTCCTGTTCCCTAAGCACACTGAAGAATCTTACAGCTGGGTTCTTTGGTCTTCTACCTGGGCTGCCACCTGCTGGCCTGCCATTGTATTATTACCCCTGACAGTGACTGGGGCTCTGCCTCCAGCATTTCTGGCACTTTGGTTCAACCCAGGAGGCAGGTAGAGTGGGGAGAGCAGTATTACTGTAAAACCACAAGACACACCAAGACTTGGCTTGGGGTGTGGAGGGGGTGTGGATTTTTGTCTCTTTGTGGGTTTGTTTTGCATTGGTAGGTTTCTCTGTGGTGTGGTTTTGCTGTTGCTAGCTTACTGAATTCTGGAAAATGCTGAAGAGATGGAGTGCGGTATACCGTCCACGGCTGCCCACCTCACTGTGTTTGCAGGAGATGATTGAATACAGATGACCCTACTGTCCATCTCTTCATTTGTAAAATTCTCCCAGTAATGGAGACATTGTGGGCTCACGTGTGCAGAAATTTCTGCAGAGGAACTTTATGTTATCCAGAGATGCCTGTGCAGTTGGTCTGGATGTACAGCAATAAATGTGTTGTGAGTGAGAGCATGCGTGTAGCCTGCTGGACCTTTTTCTTTAATGGTTAGCATCAGTAAATGAGTAGGGTAAGGAGATTTTAATGCGAAGCTGCTGTTCATGATTCTTGTGTGTAGTGAGCTGACTGTAGTATGTTACCATTGTCTCTTTAAAAATAGAAAAACTAATTTATATCCACTTTGAATCTTATTTTATTTACTTGGTACGTGTGTGTGTGTGTGTGTGTGTGTGTGTGTGTGTTACAATGCAGACCGTCTAATTGGGATTTTAAAACAGAAGTTGTATGTCTTTACTGACTCTGCCATAAGTTTGAGATCTGATATTCCACACCTGTATGTCCCATGTCCCTGCCGCTTAATAATAGTAACAGGCAGCATTTATTGAGGGTTTACTGTATACTCAGCACTGTTCCCAACATTTGGTATTTATTATCTCATCTCATCCTTTCTGCAACAGATGCCATAGATACTATTGTTATTAAGTGTATGATGAATGGAAAACTGGAGTAGAGGACTTAGTGATTGGGAGAGGGTGGTAGAGCCCGGATTGCACTCGTTTTCATCGGTCCGTCTTCTCCTTGTTCTGTCTGGTGACATGTCACAGAGCAGCAAGCCTCTGGAAGGGAGGACTGGACATCTGCAGAGAGCGGCAGGGCTGTGGTGAGTGTCATGAATTCCAGACTGCCCAATATTGGGGGCAGCATCTGTGGCATGTAGGACAGTGTGTGTGATACGTGGCACGATGCTGAAATGAATCTTTAGAGTAAGTAGCAGAGCCAGCACTGCCACCATGAAATAGTAGCTAAAGGCAGCTTAATATGAAAGATGTATCTAAAAGTGGTATTTCAGAGTGTTTTCAAAGAAATCTCAGTTGGGTACAGTAGCCTTTCTGAAGTGATCAAGAATTAGGGGTAAGCTTTCCTGGACAGAAGAGTGTCTTATGTAGACTGCCAGGGGAAGTAGGGAGGGGAAATGAGCCCAAAACTTATTTGAATTTTATACAATGAGGTTTGATGTGTACAGCAGCTATGTAGTAATAATATTTAATTTAACTATGACAACTACAAAATGAACAAATTATTATTGCCTTTACTAGTGTGAGAACAATAGTATTTGGTCATTGATATTTTCATTTGTCAGCATGACTATGGGAGAGTAAACTGGTTTGGGACATCTTTTATGGGATAGTTAAGTATAAGCCTGTGTTTTACAGTTAATTTCCAAAGTACACTATTATCAATGTCGTCACCTTTCTATATAGGTATTTGAACAAACTTTTTCTCCTAGCAAAAACATAGCCTTGTGTTTCTAGGGCATCACCTTATGGGCAGATTAACTTTATAAAAATACGATTACGATCAGGTTAATCAAGATGCTATCTTCTATTAAACTAACCTGCTCTGGCAATACTTACGTATAAAATTACAATATTCCAGCTTTAGAAATATATTGGGAAAAAGGACAGCTAACTGCATGATTAAGCTTTATTTTCAAAAAGCAAAGCTTCCCTTAGTGGAATTAAAAAGCCTGAAGAGAAGATGTGATTGGGTAAGGTCTTGTTCGTTTCTTTTCTGGAACAAGAGCTAAAGACAGACACGGATGCTGCAGGTTCACAGTCACAGTGAGAACGTTTGTGGTTCAGCCTTGAACTTGTTCGAGTGACACTAGCACAAGTGTCTTTCTGTGATGTGAGCCTACCTCCTAAATTGAAACATAACCAGAAGTCAATCTGTAATGTAGAGCGGTTTGGTTCAGACTTTGTCCTCACCCAGAGGACAGGCAGTGTGTCCCAGTGCCCTGCAGCGTGCCAGCGGGCAGCTGGCATTCCGAAAGCATCCTGCTACTGGGGGGCCTGCACTGGGGAAGAATCCACCAGAATGTGAGAACAGCAGGACACAAACTCTGCCCTTTAACACATTATGAACTGGAGCTGACAGGAGAGGAGTGAAAACGAATCCCAAAGGCTAACTTTTGACGTGCTTGTCATTTGTTTCTAATCCCGCAAGGGAGGGTGAAGACCCTTGTAGATCTCAGTGCCTCTTAAGTATCATCTCCTCCCACCCTCCCCAATGCAGGGAGTTAATTTCAGTTGAAATAAAATGTAGTCTTTATCTCTCTGAGACACAAAGTCTGAGACACAAACTCACCTCTGTGTCTTCCTGGAAAAACCAGTTATTTTCCCCATGTCTGAGGCTCACCGGGTGCCGCTGTCATTGCACACTGTTCTTAGAAGACTGCAGTTCAACAGGTGCTTGGGGAGCCTCACTCTCTGTGATCTGAGCCTCCCTGGCAGCAACCACCAGCTGGGAGCAAAAGGGAGGTCTTTTCAGTACCAGTTTGTCCCTGAGAAGGGAACTCGAATCCTTATGGGCCCCTATTCATGAAAACAGTGAGAGTCTTGTTATCAGAACAATGAATGTTTTCCATGGAAATGGGAAAGTTTTGAAATTGGAGTCTCTGGAAGAAGAAAAGATCAACTTGAAGAGGAAAGAGGCCCAGTTGGTTTTAGAGTAGCACAAACCAACCTGACCCATTCACAAGACCTAAAGCACTCATAAATATTTGGATTTTAAACCTGGAAAGTACTGGTGTTTATAACTTTATTTATTTATTTTTTTAAATTTATATATTGGGCTGACAATTGTTAATGAAATTACGTAATTTCAGGTGTAGAATTCTGTATTACATCATCTATAAATCCCATTGTGTGTTCACCACCCAGAGTCAGTTCTCCTTCCATTATCATATATTTGATCCCCTTTACCCTCGTCTCCCTCCCACCAGCCCCTGACCCTCTGGTAACCACTGAACTATTGTCTGTGTCTATGAGTTTTTGTTTCTCATTTGTTTGTCTTGTTTTTGATTTGTATACCACATGTCAGTGAAATCATAGGGTTCTCTGCTTTTCCTGTCTGACTTATTTCGCTTAGCATTATACTCTCAATATCCATCCATGTTGTCACAAATATTCCTATATCATCTTTCCTTAACGCCGAATAGTATTCCATTGTGTATATATACCACAACTTCTTTATCCATTCATCTATCGACGGACATTTTGGTTGTGTCCATGTCTTGGCCACTGTAAACAAAGCTGCAATGAACATTGGAGCACACGTGTCTTTATGTATATATGATTTCAAATTTTTTGGGTAGATACCCAGGAGAGGGATTGCTGGGTCATATGGTAATTCTATTTGAAATTTTTTGAGGAACCTCCACACTGCCTTCCATAGCGGCTGCACCAGTCTGTATTCCCACCAACAGTGTATGAGGGTTCCTTTTTCTCCACATCCTCTCCAACACTTGTTACTATTTGTTTTGTTGATGAAAGCCATTCTGACTGGGGTGAGGTGATATCTCATTGTGGTTTTATTTGCATTTCTCTGATGATTAGTGATGTTGAGCATTTTTTCATATGTCTATTTGCCATTTGTAAGTCCTCTTTGGAGAATGTCTCTTCAGGTCCTCTGCCCATTTTTCAATTGGGTTGTTTGTTTTTTTGTTGTTGAGTTTCATGAGTTACTTGTATATGTTGGATCTTAGACCCTTATTGGAGGAACTGTTTGCAAAAATCTTGTCCCATTCAGTCGGTTGCCTCTTTATTTTGTCGATGGTTTCTTTTGCTGTGCAGAAACTTTTAAGTTTCATATACTCCCATTTGTTTATTTTAGCTTTTACTTCCATTGCCTTTGGAGTCAAATTCATAAAATGCTCTTTGAACCCAAGGTCCATAAGTTTAGTACCTATGTTTCCTTCAATGCAGTTTATTGTGTCAGGTCTTATGCTTAAGCCTTTGATCCATTTTGAATTAATTTTGGTATATGGTGAAGATAGCAGTCCAGTTTCATTCTTTTGCATGTGGCTATTCAATTCTCCCAGCACCATTTATTGAAGAGGCTGTCTTTCCACCTTGTTTGTTCTTAGATTCTTTGTCAAAATTATCTGTCCATATTAATGTAGTTTTATTTCTGGGTTCTCAATTCTATTCCATTGGTCTACGTGTCTGTTTTTCTGCCAATACAATGTTGTTTTTATTATTGTAGCCCTGTAGTACAAGCTAAAGTCAACAGTGTGATACCTCCACACTGTTCTTTTTTATTAAGATTGCTTTCGCTATTCAGGGTCTTTTTTGGCTGCAAAGAATCTATTGATTTTTTGTTCTATTTCTTTAAAAAATGCCATTCGGATTTTGATGGGGATTGCATTAAATCTGTATATGGCTTTGGGTAATATGGCCATTTTAACTATGTTGATTCTTCCAATCCATGAGCACGGAATGTCTTTCCATTTCTTTGTGTCATCTTCAATTTCTTTCAAAAATGTTTTACAGATTTCAACATATAAATCCTTCACATCCTTGGTTAAGTTTATTCCTAGGTATTTTATTCTTTTTGTTGCAATTGCAAAGGGAATTGTTTTTTGTATTTCTTTTTCTGAGATTTCATTGTTAGTATATAAGAATGCATAAGAATGCAATGGACTTTTTTTTTTTTTTTTGCAATGGACTTTTGTACGTTAATTTTTTAGCCAGCAACTTTACTATATTCATTGATGGTTTCTAACAGCTTTTTGGTGGAGTCTTTAGGGTTTTCTATATATAGCATCATGTCATCTGCAAAGAGTGATATTTTAACGTCTTCATTCCCAATTTGGATGCCTTTTAATTCTTTCTCTTGCCTCATGGCTCTGGTAAGGACTTCCAACACTATGTTGAAAAGCAGAGGTGATAGGGGACAGCCCTGTCATGTTCCTGAACGTAGAGCAAAGGGCTTCAGTTTTTCACCATTAATTATGAGATTAGCTGAGGGCTTGTCATAGATGGCCTTTATTATGTTAAGGTATTTTCTTTCTATACCTATTTTATTGAGTGTTTTAATCAAAAATGGAGGTTGTATCTTCTCAAATGCTTTTCTCCATCAATTGATAGAATCATATGATTTTTGTCCTTTCTTTTCTTTATGTGATGTATCACATTGATGGATTTGCAGATGTTGAACCATCCTTGTGCCCCGGGGAAGAACCCCACTTGGTCGTGATGAATAATCTTTTTAATGTATTGTTGTATTCGATTTGCTAGAATTTTGTTTAGGATTTTAGCATCTGTATTCATCAGATATATTGGTCTGTAGTTTTCTTTTTTTTTGTTGTCCTTACCACGTTTTGGTATCAGGGTGATGTTGGCCTCATAAAATTAGTTAGGGAGTACTGACTCTTGTTCAATTTTTTGGAAGAGTTTGAGCAGGATTGGTATCAGATCCTGTTTGAAGGTTTGGTAGAATTCACTAGCAAAGCCATCTGGTCCAGGGCTTTTGATTTTGGGAAGGTTTTTGATGACTGATTCAATTTCGTTACTGGTGATCGGGCTGTGTAGATTTTCCAGTTCTTCATGATTCAGCCTTGGAAGGCTATATGTTTCTAAGAACTTGTCCATTTCTTCTAAGTTATTGAATTTGGTGGCATACAGTCCTTCATAGTATTCTTGGATAATCCTTTGTATTTCTGTGGTGTCCGTGATAACTTCCCCTTTTTCATTTCTGATTTTGTTAATTAGCGTCTTCTCTGTTTTTATCTTAGTGAGTCTAGCCAAGGTTCGTCAATTTTGTTAATCTTTTCAAAGAACCAGCTCTTCGTCACATTAATTTTTTCTATTGTCTTTTTGTTCTCTATTTCATGTAGTTCTGCTCTGATTTTTGTTATCTCCTTTCTTCTGCTGACCTTGGGTTTCACTTGTTCTTCTTTTTCTAATTCTTTAAGGAGTAACATGAGGTTACTTATTTGGATTTTTTCTTGTTTCTTGAGATATGCCTGTAATGATATAAATTTCCCTCTTAAAACTGCTTTTGTGGCATCCCAAAAATTTTGCTGGGATGTATTTTCATTTTCATTTGTTTCTATGTACCTTTTGATCTCTCCTCTCATTTCTTCTTTGACCCAGTCATTCTTTAAAATTATGTTGTTTAATCTCCATGTATTTGTGTTTTTTCCTGCTTTCTTTTTGCAGTTGATATCCAATTTCAAAGCTTTGTGATTAGAGAATATGCTTGGTATGATTTCAATCTTCTTAAATTTTCTGAAGCTGATTTTATGTCCCAATATATGGTCTATCCTTGAGAATGTTCCATGTACACTAGAAAAGAATGTATAGTGATGTTTTAGGATGAAGTGCTCTATATATGTCAATTATGTCCATTTCATCTAATGTGTCATTTAGGGCTGCTTTTTTATTATTTATTTTCTGTTTGGATGATCTATCCATAGGTGTCAATGATGTATTTATGTCTCCTAGTATAATTGTGTTTTGGTCATTTTGTCCCTTTACTTCTGTTAGTAGTTGCTTGGTATATTTTGGTGCTCCCTGATTGGGTCATAAATATTGATGACTGTTATGTCTTCTTGTTGTATAGTCCCCTTTACCATTATGAAATGTCCATGTTGTCTCTTGTTGTCTTTTACACCCTGAAGTCTTTTCATCTGTTATCTTAATGGCTACACCTGATTTTCTCTGGGTACCATTTGCTTGGAGTGCCAATTTCTACCCTTTAACTTTGAGTCTATGCTTGTCCTTGTAGCTGAGATGTGTCTCTTGTAGACAGCGTATGGTTGGGTTTAGTTTTTTGATCTAATCTGATGCTCTGTGCCTTTTTATTGGTGAGTTCAGTCCATTTACATTTAGGGTGATTATTGATAGGTGAGGATTTCCTATCATTGTATCTTTAGTTTTCTGGTAAGGCTGTGTCTCCATTGTTTCTTTGCATTTTTGTTGCTGTCTATTATTTCTGTGTGGTGGTATTCTATGATGTTTCCCTCTGTTTCTTCTTTTATTACAGTATACATTTGAGTTCTGGATGTTTTGAATAGTTATTATTAAGTTTATGTAAAAGAACGTTTGATATTTAGAGTATTCCAGTTTCTTCAGTACGCTTACTTTCTCCATTCCCATATTCCGGTTCATGCCTTACTCTCTCCTTTTTTATGTTTTGGTTGCCACAAGTTGTCCCTGTTGATGGTGGTCTAATAGCCTTCTTTAGTATTTCTTGTAGTGCAGGTCGTGTATTAGAAAATTCCCTCAGCTTCTGGATGTCTGGAAAGGTCTTTATTCCTCCTTCATATCAAAAGGAGATCTTACTGGATATATTATTCTTGGCTCATAATTTCTCTCTTTCAATAGTTTGAATATTTGGTTCCATTCCCTCCTAGCTTGTAGAGTTTCTGCTGAAAAATCTGATGATAATCTAATGGGCTTTCCTTTGTAAGTTACCGTCTTCTTTTCCCTGGCTGCCTTGAGGATTCTTTCTTTGTCATTGATTTTAGACAGGTTCATAACAATGTGCCTTGGTGAAGGCCTGTTGGGATTGAGGTAATTAGGTGTACTATTTGCTTCTTGGATTCGAGGATCCAGTTCTTTCCACAGGTTTGGGAAGTTCTCATCGATGATTTGTTTGAATATACTTTCTGTTCCCTTCTCTCTTTCTTCTTCTTCTGGTATGCCCATTATTCTTATATTGCTCTTTCTGATGGAGTCAGAAAGTTCTTGTAGAGTTCTTTCATTTCTTTTAAGTCTCAAGTCTCTTTTTTCTTCCATCTGTTTAAATTCCAGGTTCCTATCTTCGATGTCACTGATTTTTTCCTCTTTGGTCAACTCTACTACCTAAGCTTGATATTTTACTGTTACTTTCTTCTATTGAGTTCTTAATCTCCAGAAATTCTATTTGGTTCTTTTTCAAAATTTCAATCTCTTTTGTAAAGTGCTCATGGTGTTCTTTGATTGTGTTTCTGAGTTCATTAAACTGTCTTTCTGTGTTTTTTTGCATCTCGTTCAGTTTTTTCAGAATTGCAATCTTGAATTCTCTGTCATTTAAATCACATATTTCCATATCTCTAAGTTTCTTTTCTGGAGACTTTTCACTTTCTTTCTGAGCTATCTTGCTGCCTCGGTTATTCATGGCAATCACTGATTTACTATTTCTCTTCCTAGACATCTACAGGAATGTCTTCTGCAACAGGTTGATAGGTATGCGAAGAGCTTTTGAAGTTCCAAAGCTCTTTTTGCACCAGATTCAGAGCCCATATATTTCAGCAGTTCTGTTTACTCCTGCAGGGATCCGCCCAGAGGGTGGGGCCAGGGGCGGGGTGAGTTGTGAGAGGTGGCCCAGAGCAATGGTGGCGACCACCACCATAGCCAGTCCTCTTTCCACAGCTCCCTCCCCTTTGCTGGAACTGGTTGAGCTGCGAATCTGTGTCTGCGGTCCACAGTTCTCAGAGCAGCAAATATTCTGTTATTTGGTCTGACACTGCTACTTTATCGCTTCTAGCACCGGGCAGGTGGGGGTGGGGCGAGCTCTGGGAGGGTAGGGAGGGTGTGGCTAGTCTCCCTGCCTAAGGCTTCCGTTCTCTGCTTGGCAGTGAGGGCTTAAGTCACCGATTTTTGTCCTCTTCCCTCAGTCTTTGCTCCAAGGTCTCTGCCGTGAGCGTTGGGTTCAGCCGTGTTATATGCTGCCCCCTAGGCCTGTGGGCCGTAAGCGGAGCCCTAGCAGTCCGAGTTTTTTTCTCTCCTGCAGCTGTGGTAGTTCTGGGAGTGGCGAGCTCAGAGCACTGACCTACGTCTGCGTCCTGCGCCCGGGAGGCTTTGTCTCCGCACGTCTCCTCTCATTCCTCCGCCGCTCGCGCGATTCACCCACCTGGATGTGAATTCAGTAGTGGGCCTATTCGTCTTGCCTGTCTGCTGTGCAGGGAGTCTTTTGTGGAGTTATTGTTGTCCGATTCGTTGTAAATTCCAGGGGAGTGCTACAGAGGCACACCTCACGCCGCCGTTTTTCCCCCTCTCCCTGGAAATGCATTTTTATTGAAGAAAAAGAAAGTACTTTTGTCCTAAAGTAAAATGATTGCTCCAGAAAAGAAAGGCAAAAGCTGAAGGGTTTATGAAAGTTGTAGAAGGTTTGTGGAAAAGGAATCGATTTTTTTTTTTTCTCCATACACATTTATATTTCTTTGAGACTTTTGAATTTATTAGAGGCTCAATCACCAGTATTAGTTTCAACTCATAACTGAAGTTACA